>NW_026876207.1:0-186816 GCF_032173495.1 Musca vetustissima
GTGTTATGTTTTTTTTCTTCAACTCAGTTACGTATGCTCCTAAATCCAAGTTTGGGGTTTCCAACTCTATCAGTTCACCCACAATTTAAATTGTACCCAATTTAATACACAGTAGTACGAATTTCTAAACCACAAACCTACACCTCCATGGTGATCCTAAATCCAAGATTCGGGATTCCAACTCTATCGGTTCACCCAGAATTCAAATTGTACTAAATTTAGTACATTGTAGAACCAATTTCAAAAATCTTCCTACATACCCCAATCCTACACTCCCACAGTGTTCATAAATCAAAATTTCAGGATTCCAAATCTTCCGGTTCATCCAAAAATCAAATCATACTAAATTTAGTACATAGTAGTACCAATGTCCATACCCTCCTACATACCACAATCCTACAACTCCGCAGTAATCCTAAATCAAAATTTCAGGATTCCAACTCTATCGCTTCACCAACAATTTAAATTGTACCAAATTTAGTACACTTAGTACAAATTTCTAAAACTACCTACATACCCCAACCCTACACCCCCACAGTGATCCCAAATCCAGGTTTCAGTATTCCAACTCTATCGGTTCACTCACAATTCAAATTGCACCAAATTTAGTACACATTAGTACACACTTCTAAAACTTCCTACATATCTCAATCTTACACCTCAACAGTGATCCTAACTCCAAATTTCATGATTCTAGCTCTATTGGTTCACCTAAAATTCAAATTGTACCAAATTTAGTACTATTGATCCTGACCCCAATCCCACACCCCTACAGTGATCCTGACTCCAAATTTCATTGTTCCCGCTCTATAGGGTCAGCCAAATCCAAACTGTACCGATTATAGTACGATTTAGTACATTACGTACACATAAGTAACAAATTTCCAAAACTACGTTCATATCCCAATCCTACACTCCGACGGTAATTTTAATTTAAAATTCCAGAATTCCAGCTCGATTTGTATCTTCAAATTAAATTTGTACCAAATGTAGTACCATATAGTACTTTTCATACATATGAGTACACGCTTTCAATAACCATCTCCTTAAATGGACCCTACTTCTCAACCTTAATTCACACTCTAAATTACAAGTTTTTAACGCTATCCGTTCACATGCTACAGAAAAATGTAATGTACTAAATTGTACCAAATTTAGTACATTTTCGTACTTTTCGGATATTTATAGTTCGAATATTCAAAAACCCTTTGGTAAATCTATCCTACATTCCATCAACGACCACCAAACCAAATTTCAGAGTTTTAGCTCCACCGGTTCGCCAAATACAAATGGTATCACATTTAGTACATTTTAGTACTTTTCGTGCCGTTCTAGTACGAATTTCTAAAAACCCAGCCTTATCTGTCACATTTGGACCAAGAGTGGCCCTCACCCAAAATTTCAAGATTCTAGCTTCAGCCGTTTCGTCTGGGCGTTGATGAATCGCCAGTCAGTCAGTCAATCAGTCAGTCAATCACTTTAATAATTTACTTGATAATATTCTAAGCCCCATTCAAGTTTCGTACATATTCCGCCATGCTCCCCTATAAAAATATTTACTCACCTCCTAAATTTCCTTATCATTTTGACATCTCATTTTCAAATAACATTTTTATTAAAACCTCCACACTACCAAATGCAAAACACATTTAAACATCCGTACATAATATAATCGTATGCAATAATATCAATGTGTTAATTTACATGCCCACATATTTGTGTGTGTATGTGATTCTCATTGTCACAATGCCAGTTTTACGAACAATTGTCGCATTGCTTTTATTATTGTGTGCAAATTTTTAATACAACATATTTAGTATAAAGTCATAAGGCTATTATTACTATTACAGTGTACCCGTGTACAGAATTTCCATATGACACTCTATATTCCAACTATGAATTTGATGTTGTTAAAGGATTTACATTTCGCTATATACAAATATAGAAATGTTCGTTATGTATTTAGTATAAATTAAATGTATGCAAAGTCATAGTTACACAACAAAAAATGAAACAACAGCAGTGACCATAGATATTTAATGAATATGTAATGCATATGCCGTTGGCCATATTTAACAGATCATTTAATTCGAATATTTTTATATCCTACACCATATGAACGAGGGCATTTTGAGTTGACACTTCGGTTTGTAACACCTTCAATTTGGCAGATGAGGTTCAAAGATTGGCAATATCGATCTGTGGTAAGGCATTTTCTCCACAGAACAGTACTTCCCGATTTTGAGAATTTTGAAAACGTGGACCAGGGCAGCATCAGCAATATTGTTTATCGTCGGATTGAAAACGTTTGTACTTGTATTCGTCTGGCAATATCACACGTTTCCAATAGTCCTTCTAACCCTAAAGAAAGACTACAGAAATTACCAAACATTTCGAGTTAAATTTATAGGAAGGGCTATGACAAATTAGGACCGATATAGCTAATACCATCCTTCACGTTAAATATTAAAGATACCAAACGGTAGGCCTATATACGGGCCGATAGATATAATTTATTCTCGAACCTGACGTTCTAGTGTTTTATTTCGACATCTTCCAAAGGTAGGAATAATTACAACAGATGACTAAATTGGCTAAATCGTCTTAGAATCCCATACTTTGAAGGATATAAGCTGATAATTTACGGCCCAAAACGCGGAAAAACAATTTACTATTTAAATATAAACAAGCTAAAACGGGAGAAAACTCATGTTATGATAGGACCTTGAACATACCGTAAGACAAAGATGGTTGAAATTCTCAAAATATCTAACAGTGCGGCTACCGATATGTGGGGTGATAATAAAAAGGAGATCAATATTGGTATTTTTGGCAGTGAATCTATTAGAAAACCTGTCTAAATTTTTTTTAAATGTCGAATACTGACTTAGCTGGCTTGTGACAGAACTCTTGTTCCATAAGCCGAGCTTATAAAAAGATTTCCAGGCGCGTCGGTATTTTGCACATCTCATCCAATTTGGAAGACCATGTTCGGCACTGTTGTCTTTCACTTGATCTTTCCATATAATTCATGGCCTTCCCCTTCTGCGTGAACCATCAGCTGGTTCGCTTTTACATGCCTTTTAAGCTGGGGGATCTTCATCCTTTCTCACAACATGACCTAGCCAAAGTAGTAGCTGCAGCTCGATTCGTCTGACAATGCCGATGTCCAAGAATAGATGGTAAAACTCACGGTTCATTCGACGGCGATATTCACCGTCAACGCAGATCGGCCCATAGATCTTTGGGAGAATTTTTCTCTCAAACACTCCAAGAGATGTCTCATCTGCTTGCGTAAGTACCCATGCTTCAGATCCATAGCACCACGGGTAGTATCAGCGTCTTGTAGAGTGTGACTTTGGTCTGGCTGGAGGTGGCCTCGTTTCTACACTGCTTACTTAGACCATAGTAGCATCTGTTGGCCATCACTATCCATCTCCGAATTTCAAAACTGATGTCTTAGTTTTATTTATGCCGATGTCAAAGGTATATAACATCTTTGACTACCTCGAAGCTGTAGTTCTCAAGTTCCACAGTTGGTCCGAGTCTACTGGACGTCTTACGCGTTGATACCATCAGCTTGGTCTTCTCGCCGTTTACTGCCAGACCCACTTTGGCAGACTCCTTCTCAAATTGTTCAAAAGTGGCTGTTACCGCTCGCAATGTACGACCAATTATTTCGATACAATCGGCTTAGGCTAGTAACATGTGCTTTTTGGTGTATAGAGTGCCATTTTTGTTCACCTATGCCTCTTGTATAATCCTTTCCAGCAGGATCTAAAAATTGTCATACGACGAACGCACCTTGTCTGTATCCTCGTTCGGTATTAAAGGGCTCCGAGAGATCCTTTCCGACTTTAACTCCTGATTTTGTGCCACATAAAGTTATCCTGCATAGCCGTATTAATTTTGCAGGAGTGCCGAACGTAGACATGGCTTTAAAAACCTTTGAACGGATAGGGCTGTCAAATGCGGCTTTATAGTCGACGAATAGGTGGAATGTGTCGATGTCGATGATGTGTTTTTCGTGGGTCTTTTCCAGGATTTTTCGCAGAGTGAAAATATGGTCAATGGTGGATTTGCCAAGTCTGAAGCCGCATTGGTATGGTCCAATAATGTCATTGACCATTGGCTTCAGTCGTTCACACAGCACACTGGATAACACTTTATATGCGATTGGAAGAAGACTAATTCCTCTATAGTTGGCACATATCGTTTTGTCTCATTTTTTGTGCACGGGACACAGGATGCTAGGTCCCAATCATTGGTCATGCAATCCTCCAGTCTTGTATAGTTCGGCTGATAACCCATCAGCTCCTACTGATTTATTGTTCTTCAGCCGAATATTTGCTATTCTGACCTCATCTTGACTAGGTGGTATACATTCTATACCGTCATCTCTTATTGGTTTTGGGGTATCTTCTTCACCGCCACTATTTGATACTAGAAGCTTTTCGAAATGCTCCTTCCAGATCCTCAACAGACTGTCTGTATCTGTCACCAGGTTTCCTTCTTCATACCTCTAGGACCAATGCCTTCGGTTTGGTGTGATTCCTGTACATCTCGATTTGCTCACGCTCACGTTTTTCTTGTCATTTCATCTTTTTCTGAAAATACGTTTCTTCTCTCCCCTTTTCTCCCGATAATTCCCCATCGCACTACGTGTTGCTACTTTCTGCAGGGTTGCCCTATACGCTGCGTTTTTCACATCGGTAGTATTACCATGGGCTGATCGTACCATGGGCTTCTTGATGGTAGTTTTTTGTAGCCAAGTGTTGGTTTTTGCTGCAGTTTGTAGCGAGTGGGTAATTCTCTGCCATTGTGCTTCTATACTATTATCGGGACAAGAAGTGCAAGCAGGTGGGTAAGTTGAGCGGAGTAGGCCTCTGCATTAGATCCCAACTTTGCCGCTACATTAAGATGAGTGCAGACAAATGGTCCTTTAACGTTTGCGGGGGTCGTCAACATTAGGGGAGTTTGGTTTTCTTTTTCTTTGCTTTTTCATAGAAGGAGGGGTTTTCCGAGTGTGGGCAACTAACCCGACGCCCCAATCCATTTCTTATAGTTCTTATAGGTGAATTTGCGGCACATATCAGCTCACTATTTCAACGGGTGATGAAAAAATCTATCCCCGGTGACACCGCGGGGAGGTCAGTGTCCACAATTGAGATGAAAGAGGGACCAATCAGAGCTGTTTCTTGGTATCTAGCATCCCTTACGACACCTATATGTCCCGTATTTTATATGTCCCATATTTTTTAAAGAAAAGATATTTTCTTGTTAAACCCCTATTTGTTCATCGGGAACCTAATATTAGATACTTAGTTTTTAATGAGAAAATATCATCAAATGTCACAAATCCAATGATAAATCTTAGTAGCATACCCAATATTGTACAATAACATATAACATGAAAATATTAAATGTTAATTATTTCAACAAAATACGCTCTCACACAAATGGAAATTTTCGAAAATACAATCATTTGAATGAACAGTCGGATACTTCTTCATAATCGAGAAAACGTGTTGTCCGTTTTGTGCAAATATATATGATAATTGCATATTGCACAATCTGCTCTATGACTACTACGAATACTACTGCAACTACTCTATGCTAAATATGAAATAAATTTCATATGAACACATTATTATTACGATTACAATTTGATAAGAAGAGAGAGAGAGGGCGAGGTAATCTTGGTGTAACATATGGTTAGAAAATATTGGTAACTCCACCACGACCAACACCAGTCGTTGCCCAACATTTGTATTGAAATTATGAAATTTTCATTACCAATTACACAAAATGCAATTCATAATACGTAAGCGGTTGTAATGAATTTGTGGTCAATGTTGTTGCTAGGATAAAGCGGAATGAATTTTATATGTTATAAATTTTGGTTTGGTTTGGCTTTTTCCACAAAAAAAAACACGAGCTTAATGATAACAAATGTTGGAGATTTTTGTGGGAGTTGTTGCTGTTGTTGTAATGTAAAGTGGAATGATAATTTGAACGGCAATAAAGATTAGCAAACAATATTATTTGGGGAGGATTTAATGGTCAATGGTGGAGATTCGGTATGGTTTTCCAAATATATATTTTATTGGAAATTATGTAATTATTTTTGAAAATTAAATGAAATTTTGCCTAAGGTTTCTGTGAAAATTACAATTCTAGTTAAAATATTTAAATGGTAAGTGATGTAATTGGAAGCTCCATTCAATGGAACAGCCATCGTATTTAAAACAAGAGTGTGAGTTGTGGAGAATATTTTGATTACGTTTGTGACAAATCTTATGTTATACTTCGATATCACAATATTGAGGATAGAGCTTTAATATTATACACGTACATTTTTACTACTCCTTGGCTGTTTTGTATTAGAAGGTACATAACCTTTGTATATTGACCTTATTTTGACGCTGTCAACCGATAAGAAATTTAGCACTTCTGGTACTCAGATGGCAAAATACATCTTCATCTCTTTGTATTTTCATAGCCATAGACGAATTTTCCAACCGAAGTGGCTGTATTTTGCCTTTCCGGATTTTTTAGAGAAAAACAAATTCTTAGCCCAAAACTATTAGTTCCATGCTTTGACATGACCCCCGTGATTAATATTCGGTCTTTAGATGATCATGATTGGTTAATTTTTCAACACGAGTAAATACCATATGTCACTTCCATAGTGGGTAAAAACTTTATTTTAATATAGTTCCTATATAACGGTAACGACCTATATTAATTATTTTGATAGGCCCATGGTGATTTTTCAACAGAGGTGACTTATGTTTGGCATTCTGTGTTCCTGGAGGGTAAAATACGTCTTCGCAAGAATATTCCAATATAAGTAAATGTTTTACCATAACCCTCTTATTAATATCCCGAACCATATCAGATATATTGATGATTTCACCCGAATCTTCAAATCGATGTGTAAAATCTATTGGTAAACAATTTTAAGATTTCAATTCATAATTGGTATTGGAATACCTCAGATTTAGATATAGCTCCCATATATATATATATATATATATATTCGACCGATTTTATGTAGATGGTGCACCGAACTCCCTAGTTTAATCCGATCTAGACGAAATTTTGCAAAACGTATTGAATTGAATTGGGGCGTTAAATTAAAATTTGATGCGATTTTATGTAAATGGTGCGAATTACTCCCTAGGATAGCCAGAATTTGAACAACGTATTGAATTGAGTGTGTTAATTTTTATGACCATCCGATCAGATAAAGATATAGCTTCCATATATATTTTCGACCGATTTTCTGTAAATGGTGCACCAAACTTCCTAGGTTAGTCCGATTGAGACGAAATTTTGCATAGAATATTGAATTAGGTGTAGAATAAAGTGTGTTAAGTTTCATTGAAATCGGATCAAAATGGTGGACCTATATTTGTTGAAATTGGTATAGAAACTGGAATAGCTAAAATCGGACAGATAGATCTTGGAACATTGCACCTAGGCTCTTTGTGCCAGAAATCATTGGCTCTTTCGTTAAAGAACAACTTAATATTCCGGAAAATATGACAGCTGGGTGGTTTGATTGTGTCAGCGATTGCTAGATCTGTCGATTGAGATACTCTTCTATCTTAATCGTTTGATTTCTCATTACCGGTGAAGCAACAGTGTCCTGGTACCCAGCACAGCCGATAGTTGCTAGTTAGTGTTTCCAAAGACACTCTACACTCGAAGATGACGTTAGACTTACTCGTACAGATTTTTATGACATCAAGAGACGATCAACGATCTCTGCATCCAGACTTTTTATCAATTTTGCTGCGTGCTACCTGTCGCTTAGACCCAGATGCCTTAAGTTCAGTACTGCGTTCTGAGCAGCTTAGGGAATGCTCCTCGCAGATCCAGCTCTTTGAATCGAGGCTGCTCTTTGTAACTTGTCTGGTTTGCTAGATGTTGACTTTTGGCGGATAGGATGGGCCTTACCACGGTGTCGATGGTTTTAACCCCCAATTTGCATACCCTTCACCACACTGTGGTACAGGTTATTATGTCAAAAGGCAAAAGGAATCGAGATAGACCCATGGTTCCTATTGAGAATATGCATAGAATAACTTTCTGAGCCGATATTTGCATGTCCGTCCGTCCATGTATTTTTGTGGTCGCATTTATAATCCCATTTGGATGAAATTTGGCACATGTCACGTAGGAAATTGGAGAAAATCGGTGCAGATTTAGATAGAGCTCCCATATATAGTGTCGTCTGATTTTATGTAAATGGTGCACCAAACTCCCAATATTGGTCCAATTGGGATAAAATTTTGCACAGTGTACTGAACTAGGTCCAGATTGATGTATGCGAAGTTTTTTTTTTGAAATGGGTTCAGATTTATGTAAATCTGATTTTATGTAAATCGAACGCCCTACTGCCCGTATTGCTCCCATATATAATTTCGTCCGATTTTATGTAAATGCAGCGCCAAAGAGTTAAATTTGGGCTGATTGGCACAACATTTTGCACAGCGTCCTGAATTAGGTCTGGATTCATATATGCGAAGTTTTTTTTTTGGGAATCGGTTCAGATTTAGATATAGCTCCCATATATGCTTTCCTCCGATTGTATTGAATTTAGCCTAAAATGCTTTTTGTTATGTTTGAACTCGGTTCAGATTTAAATATAGCTCATGCGAATTAAATTCAAATTTGTCAAAGTTCGACATTTGTCTTCATTCCAGGAACAGCCCTTTTCAAAACAGATTGCTTCCATGGTATACACATGCTTTTGCGCAACCGTTTTGGAGGTGTGTTGATGGCTCACTTAAAATTACTTTCAAATGATCACTGTTCTTACAAGGCAAAATTAAAATAACAACAAGTGAAAAAGCGGTAAGTTCGGCCGGGCCGAACTTTGGATACCCTCCACCATAGTTATATTGACAGGTACTATAAATGAAAATATAGGGAACATACCAAAAAGTGGACCTATACCGACATTTCTAAAAACGGATTATGTAAACCATAATAAAAATTTTAGAAAATTTTAAAGGATAATTATACCCTCAGCCTTATGGCTAATGAGGGTGTATACACTTTAACACGATGAAAATGTGCCTCATTGAAATATTGGTTCTAGTCCATGGTCCATGTTCCTTTGGACCAAATCCGTTTCAGAACATTTAGATTTCATCCGAACTTTGCCCATCTTATTATTTCTTCCAAGCTTAGTTCAAATTCGAAGATGGGGAATATCGGTCCACTCCGTCTGGAACCCCCAATCAGGGGCTAGGTCTAAATGCAGCTATAGTTCATTATCGAACCTTAGGTTCTAATTTTTTATCTCGCTATCCTCCGCAGGTGAAATGATTACAACAGAGTCTTAGAACCAAACTCAAAACGCGGAACAAATCAGATAACTATTTTAATATAAAAAAGGGGTTATATGGGGACTACCCCAAAAAGGGGGCGAATATTAAAAATTTTTGGTAGAGAGATTTGTTACCATATACGACTACAAATTACCAAATTGCAGCAAATTCGGTTGAAAAATGCGCTCAAGAACCCCCAAATACCGAAAATTGGGGGTACCCTTATATGGGGGCTATCCGAAAAAATGGACCTATATTCATAATTTTTGGTGGAGAGATTTGGAACCTATTAAGAACCCAATGTACCAAATTTCAGCGTATTCGGTTGAAAAACGCGCTCAAGAACCCCAAAATTCCGAAAATTGGGGGGGTACCCTTATATGGGGGATATCCGAAAAAATTCACATATATTTATAATTTTTTGTGGAGAGATTTGGTACATATTAAGAACTTGAAATACTAAATTATAGCCAATTCGGTGGAAAAATACGATCAAAACCCCCAAAATACTGAAAATTAGGAGGTACCGTTATATGGGGGCTACCAGAAAAAGTGGACCTATATTTATAATTTTTTGTGGGGACATTAAGTACCCAATAAGAACCCAATGTACCAAATTTCAGCGTATTCGGTTGCAAAACGCGCCCAAGAACCTCAAAATACCGTAAATTGGGGGGTACTGTTATATGGGAGCTATGTCTAAACGTGGACCGATATATCCCATCTTCGAACTTGACCTGCCTGCAGACAAAAGACAACCCTATGCAAAATTTCAGCATCCTATCTCAATTCCTTCGGAAGATAGCGTGATTACAACAGACGGACGGACAGACGGACGGACATGGCTAGATCGTCTTAGAATTTTACCCTGATCAAGAATATATATACTTTATAGGGTCGGAAATGAATATTTCGATGAGTTACAAACGGAATGATAAAATTAATATACCCTCCATACTATGGTGGAGGGTATAAAAATTAACTTCAGCTGAGCACGGCTAGGACTCGAACCTAGGTCCTCGGAGCAACACAAATGTTGCCTGACAGACCACTTAACGTTCGTGAGCCATCAACACACTTCCAAAACGGTTGCGCAAAAGCATGTGTATACCATGGAAGCAATTATTAATTATCCATCGCTACAACAAAAATCTGTTTTGAAAAGGACTGTTCCTAGAATGAAGACAAATGTCGAACTTTGACAAATTTGAATTTAATTCGCATATGCAAGTTTCGCATCAGGGCGGAATAAATACAAGTTTTCAACGTACGACCTTTGTAAAGCCACATAGCCCAATATGCCTGATGAGCCGCTTAAACAAAGGCGAAACCCGTCGCATAATGCTGGGTACGTAGGTTCTTTCCTGTCTTTCCTTTTCATTGCAAAATTAGATCTTGAAGCTCGACTCGAAAGAGTATAAATAATCACTTAAAATATAGCTCACATATATACTTTAGGTCCATTTTATGTAAATGGTGCACCATAGATCCTGTCCTATTTGAAAATGTAGATATTGTCCGATTTCATGCCAATGGAGGAGCCTATGTCTGTTCGCTTTACATGAAATATTACATAGCGTATTGGATTGAAGACTTTTCAGTTTTTATAAAGCTTCCATATATATTTTCATCCGATTTCATCAAAATGATGTACCAAAAAATTAAAGTTTCTCCGCTTAGGACGAAGTAGTATGCAACGTACCAAATCGAACATGGAACAACGTGCATTGAATTTTTGTTTCGAGATAAATTTTGGATCGCGCACTATCTTACAGCATACCAAATGGTGGATGCTACAGTTCTTCAATACGTCCATTTATATATAGATCTTATACCAATTTTTTTCTCGATTATTGGCATTAAATTTTTTATACATTTCAGATTGGAATGTGTACGGGTTATTTTAATTAAGATCAAATATCTATGTACTTCACGCAGTTAATTTCGTGCGATTCCATTTTAATGCTCCTGCAAAGATGCTATGTATCTTCTATCTAAAGAATATTGTACATATGAGAATATTGTACATATTCCGAATCCTTTCCTTATTATATTTAAACAAATAATATAATAATCAATTGAAATACACTTAGGAAAGGAAACTTATTTAATAGAATCCAAGTGTATACCTACTTGAAAGTTAACCTATCCGCATTGCATTTACATTTTGAGTATTTACAAAATATTCATATTCATGGCAAATACTGACACACACACAAACACATACAGAGAAGACTTGGAAAACCCCTTGCGAAAGATAGTCAAATTGTTCCCTCTCTCTCTGCCTCATGAGACAATCTTATCTATTATTTTACAATTCAGAAAATTCAATTCAATTTTTTTGCTGTTGTTCCTTCTTGGCTCTGCTTCTTACTTTTGTAAATTACTTTACCCAAAAGTCAAATACATAAGTTAAATGCACTTGAAAAACTTTGCAAAAGGTAGGAGGCCGTTTGCAAAGAGGGAAATTATACAGAAGGTATTGGGGGGAAGTTTTCCACAGTTAACCAGTAAGGAAAGTAGTAAAGTCGGACGGGGCCGACTATATGATACCCTTCACCACTATGGATATATTAAACAGGACGATTAACATGAAATTGGATGAAATAAAATATGGGATATTTATCTAAATGTGAATCTACCTATATATCCATAAGTTATATAAATCGACTTCAATCAAATATAAATTGGTTATCTGTTGGGCTATGTCTGTACTTCTAGAAAAAGGCAACTACGTAATTCTATGCTCAATTTTGTACGTTGAGCAAAATTTGATGTCAACCTGACTAGCATGAAGAGTTTGATGTCCAATTTACTTAAAATCGGGCGAAAATATATATGGAAGCTCTATCCAAATATATCGAAGGATATATAGGGACTTTGGTGCACCATTTACATGAAATCGGACGAAACTATATCTGAATCTGAGCCGATTTTCTCGAAACTGGGCAGACATCATTCTAGGCTCAATTCAGTACGTTATGCCAAATTTCCTGCAAATCGAAAGATATATAGGGACTTTGGGGCACCATTAACATGAAATCGGACGAAACTATATATGGGAGCTATATCTAAATCTGGACCGATTTTCGCGAAACTGGGCAGACATCATTCTAGCCTCAATTCAGTACGTTATGCCAAATTTCATGCAAATCGAAAGATATATAAGGACTTTGGTACACCATTTACCTTAAATCGGAGGAAGATATATACGGGAGCTATATCTAAATCTGAACCGATTTTCACGAAACTTTGCACACATCATTCTAGACTTAATTCAGTGCGGTATGCCAAATTTCGTGCAAATCGAAAGATATATAGGGACTTTGGTACGCCATTTACCAAAAATCGGCCGAAACTATATATGGGAACTATATCTAAATCTGAACCGATTTTCACGAAACTTGGCACACATCTTTCGTGGCTCAATTCAGTACGCTATGCCAAATTTCGTGCAAATCGAAAGATTTTCAGGGTCTAAAGTCCGTAAATCGGGCGAAACTATATATGGGAGCTATATATAAATCTGAACCGATTTTCACGAAACTTGGCACACATCTTTCGTGGCTCAATTCAGTACGCTATGCCAAATTTCGTGCAAATCGAAAGATTTTCAGGGTCTAAAGTCCGTAAATCGGGCAAAAATATATATGGGAGCTATATCTAAATCTGAACCGATTTTTCCCAATTTCAATAGGGTTCGTCCTTGGGCCAAACAAATGAGCTGTGCCAAATTTCATCCAAATCGGATCATAAATGCGACCTGTACTTTGTTTACAATTTAACACCAACAGACGGACAGACGGACGGACGGACATGCATAAATCGATTCAGAAAGTGATTCTATGCATATTCTCAAAAGGAACCATGGGTCTATCTCGATTATTTTTGCCTGTTACAAACATATGCACAAAGACATAATACCCTGTACCACAGTGTGGTGAAGGGTGTAACAACGAAGCGATGTAGGTGTGTAGGAGAGATAGCATTTGGGGTTTTGGGATTTTTGGATAATATTTTGTAAGAAATGTTTTAAAGAATTGTTGGTTTTTCGCGCTAGCATTTTTACAAAATTTAGAAACAATTTTTATATAATTTTCAATTTTCTTCCCCGAGGATTTTATAAAAAGGGTGCACCCTTCCATTAGAAACTTTTTTTCATTTTTAAGCGTCTTGAAGCCAAAATTCTTAAACAAATTATTTTTAATGAACTTGGCAACACTGCCTCATATTAGATCCTAGAGTATGGATTCGGTAGTTTGTAGTGCAATAAAACGATGGCATCATAATATCATTGTGAAAGTTATACCTCAATAAATTGTATATTGTGAATAACTATTGTCAATAGCTGAAAGGTAATGATATACAAAACTCTGAGACAACACGAGCACACCAACAAAACCCGCCCAATACACAGACACATACACACACCTACAACAATCTATTCATAGTCAAGACAATACAGCAGCAGACGACACCAACTAAAGACACAACAACAGTCAAATACTAAAGCCGGGTAACGAAACAAAAAAAAAAACTCTCAACACTTTTTGTGTTTTTGTGTGTGTAAACGAGTCTCCGAGGCAACCAAGAGTAGACGTCGTCTGTCTGACAGTCAGTCAGCCTTTCAGTCACTATCAAAATGAAATGCATTTGCGTTTATTGCATTTTGTGTAAATTATACGCACAAAAGGATATTAAATGCAAATTTCTTAGCAACTTGAACTACAAAACAACAACAATAATAACATCAGACAAACACACAAATACAATAAACGCAACAACACCAACAACTGTGAAGAGAAAAGCGACTACCAGACATTGTCACAATGAAACATTTTTGCTATGTTGCTGTTATTGTTGTTGTTATTATTTCTGTTGCTTGTGTTGTCGTTAACGTTAACATTTGCCAAACGAATATAACCTCATCATAACGATATAAGAATCTTCATTCCATATTGTTGCAAAGTTTTGAATTTGAACAGATGTGGAAGTACTAGGGCCTTCGGAATTCGAAATAGGCATATCCCAAAAATAATATTTAGACAGTAGACAGACAAACCACTTTAGTCTACTTTCAAAAAAGATATGTTGATCTTCTATGAAAAGACATGGTATCTTTCCATAAGGAGATCTTATGGATAGCTATTTAAAGTACCTAAAGATACTCAAATCAAAACCTCTTGTATTCTCTTTAAGACTAAAAATCTTATTGCAGAAGTTATAGGTGTATAGCCTTATATGAAAATATTTAGTCTTCTGTGAGAACAACTCTTAGTCTTCCACAACTTGGTCCTCTTCAGTGAGAATAACTCGCTAGAGACCCCCAAGGGGTTGGGTGGAAGCTGTTGGTTCAATATGAAAATTTTTATTGCAGAAACAAATTTGTATGAGCACATCCCTGGAGGCTATACCTGCAAAATGTAATATTACCAAATTTGCAGTTATCATTATATGACCTTCTTCCATTCCATTGGATTCATCTATATAAAAATCCAGACCGTCCAGAGGAGGGTTACTACGGTTAGTTAGCATAGTTTTCTACGTTGGTTCAATGTGATATCTGGCTCGTTTAGGATACATTCATGACCATTGGCAGAATCTCGCCAAAGGTTCTGTTAATGCAGCCTTAGGGCACTGTGTGCTGCCTGACACCTAATGCTTAGACCCAGATGCCTTAAGTTCAATACTGCACTCTGAGCAGGTTAGGGAATGCTCCTCGCAGATCCAGTTCTTATAATCGAGGCTGCTCTTTGTAACTTGTCGGGAAAATGTAATATTAACAAATTTGCAGTTATCATTATATGACGTGTTATGCCTAACTAACATTTTTGCATCTCAATAACTTCCTCTACTCTAAATATTACAAATATTGAAAATCGGCAGGTATCATTATACGGGGGCTAGGCCTAACTGCGGGCCGATATAGTTCATTGTCGAACCTAACGTTCTAGTTTTTTTTATTTCGATGTCCATGATTCCAACAGAGTTTTAGAACCAAACCCAAAACGCGGAACAAATCAGATAACTATTGTAATATAAACAAGTGAAAAAGCGTTAAGTTCGGGCGGCCGAACTTTGGATATCTATATCCACCATAGATATACTGACAAGTACTTGAAATAAAAATATAGGGAAAATACCAAAAAGTGGACCTATATCGACATTTCCACAAACCGGTTATATGAACCACAATGTAAACTATAAAACAAATTTCAGAAATTTTTAATGGACAATTATTCTCTCAGCTTTATGTATAATGAGGGCATATACACTTTGACACGGTTAAAATGGTTCTAGATCCATGTTTGTTTGGATCAAATTTGTTTCAGAAAATTTCGATTTCATCCAAACTTTGGCCATCTTCCAAACTTAGTTCAAGTTCGAAGAAGGGGAACATCGGTCCACTCCTTCTGGTACCTCCCACACAGGGGCTAGGTCTAAATACGGGTTATAGTTCATATATAGTTCATTATCGAACCGTAGGTTCTAGTTTTTTATCTCGATATACTTCGCAGGTGAAATGATTATAACAGATTATATTAATATAAAAATGGGGTTATATGGGGACTACGCCTAAAAGGGGTTGACTATTAATAATTTTTGGTAGGGAGATTTGTTTCCATATACGGCTACAAAATACCAAATTTCAGTGATTTCGGTTGAAAAACGCGCTCAAGAACCTCCAAATGCCGAAATTTGGGGGTACCTTTATATAGGGGCTAACAGAAAAAAATTGACTTATATTTATAATTTTTAGTGGAGATATTTAGTACGCAATATACCAAATTTCATCGAATTCGGTTGAAAACGCGCTCAAGAACCCCAAAATACCGAAATTTGGGGGTACCCTTATATGGGAGCTACCAGAAAAAATGGACTTATATTTATAATTTTTAGTGGAGATATTTGGTACCCAATAAGAACCCAATATACCAAATTTCAGCGAATTCGGTTGAAAAAGAACCCCAAAATACCGAAAATTGGGGGTACCCTTATATGGGGGGCTACCAGAAAAAATGGACCTATGTTCATAATTTTTTGTGGAGTGATTTGGAACCTATTTATAACTCAAAATATTAAATTACATCCAATTTGGTGGAAAAATACGACCAAAACCCCCAAAATACTGAAAATTAGGAGGTACCGCTATATGGGGGCTACCCGAAAAAGTGGCCCTATATTTATAATTTTTTGTGGCGACATTTAGTACCCAATAAGAACCCAATGTACCGAATTCGGTTGAAAAACGCGCTCAAGAACCCCAAAATTCCGAAAATTTGGGGGTACCCTTATATGGGAGCTATGCCTAAACGTGGACCGATATATCCCATCTTCGAACTTGACCTGCCTGCAGACAAAAGACAACCCTATGCAAAATTTCAGCACCCTATCTAAATTCCTTCGGAAGATAGCGTGATTACAACAAACGGATGGACAGACGCACGGACATGGCTAGATCGTCTTAGAATTTTACCCTGATCAAGAATATATATACTTTATAGGGTCGGAAATGAATATTTCGGTGAGTTACAAACGGAATGACAAAATTAATATACCCTCCATACTATGGTGGAGGGTATAAAAGGGGGTTATATGGGGACTACCCTAAAAAGGTGCGAATATTAATAATTTTTGGGAGGGAGATTTGGTTGAAAAACGCCCTCAAGAACCCCAAAATACCGAAAATTGAAGGGTACCCTTATATGGGGGCTATCCGAAAAAATAGACCTATATTCATAACTTTTTATGAAGAGATTAAGAACTCAAAATACTAAATTACAGCTATACCTAAACGTGGACCGATATAGCCCGTCTTCCAACTTGACCTGCCTGCAAACAAAAGACGACTCTATGCAAAATTTTGGTGATCTATCTCAATTCGTTTAGACGCTAGAGTGATTACAACAAACGGACATGCTCACCCATGTACAAAGTGGCTGTAAGTTGGCATTCCGGTACCATGGTGAGTAAACAACTTCTTAAAGGAATATTTCCATTATAAATCCATGTTTCTATATAAAACCAGTAAGGAAATTAGTAAAGTCGGACGGGCCGACTATATGATACCCTCCACCACTTTGGGTAAGTTCAACAGATGTATCCCAACAGACGTCGCACTGTTGAAGGACCATTAACAGGAAATTGGGTCCATAAACATGGCATGTTTTAGTTTAGTATAGGTTGCAGATATTGAATCTGCAACCTATACTAAATTTGTCGTTTGGTCGTATATAGAGTTGCTTCTAACAATGGGACAAAATTATGTAAATTAATTTAAAGCAAATATAAATGGGACATCCGTTGATTATTTGGATAAATATCATGAGGACATGAGGAGTTTGGTGCACCATTTACTTCAAATCGGACAAAAAAATATATATCGAAATCTTAACCGATTTCGTCGAAACTTGTCACTGGTAGGTTATACTAATTTCAGTGTGCTTTGTGCATATCGGACACATTTTGAGTTCTTGGTGCATCATTTTCTTAAAATCGGGAGAAAATATATATGAAATCTCTATCTAAATTTGAACCGATTTCAATAAAACTTTCCACACCGTAGGTTATATTAACATCAGCACGTTGTGCAAAATGTTGTGTCAATCGGCCTAACTTAGGGTCTTTGGTGCACCATTTACATAAAATCGGACGAAGTTATATACTCGTATAGGAGATATATCTCAATTCGAATCGATTTCGTTGTGAAAAATTTCGTGACAATCGGACGAAAATATATATGGGAGCTATATCCAAATATGAACCGATTTTCACGAAACTCACCACACATCATTCTAGACTTATTTTAGCACGCTGTGCCCAATATCGTGCAAATCGAAGGAAATTTATGAGATTTCGTAAACTATTTATATTAAATCGGACGAAAATATGTATGGCAGCTATATCTAAATCTGCACCGATTTTGACGAAACTTAACACACATCATTCTACACTTTATTCAATACGCTATGCCAAATTTTATGCAAATCGAAAGATATGTAGGAACTTTGGTGCCCCATTTGCCTTAAATCGAACGAAAATATATATTGAAGCTATGTCTAAATCGGAACCGATTTTCAGGAAACTTAACACACATCATTGTGGATCTAATTCAGTACGCTGAGTCAAATTTCGTGCAAATCGAGAGATATATAGGGACTTAGGTGCCCCATTTATATTAAATCGGACGAAAATATATATGGGACCTATATCTAAATCTGAACCGATTTTTCTCAATTTCAATAGGGTTCGTCCTTGAGCCAAATTAAAATTAGGATCATAAATGCGTCCTATACTTTGTTTAAAATTTAACATTGACAGACAAACGGACGGACGGACATGCATAAATCGACATAAAAAGTGATTCTATGCATATTCTTAAAAGGAGCCATGTGTCTATTTCGTTTCCTTTTGCCTGTTACAAACATAGGCACAAAGATATAATATCCTGTACCACAGTGTGGTAAAGGGTATAAAGATCACACCCCCATTTTGGTTATGTTCAAGGTCAAACTTTCCAACTTCGATATTCAAATTTACCAACTTTCCAACTCGAGTGTTTTTAGTTTGCAATAAAAACCCGGATCTATTTTAGGCAATTTGAATGTCCATTTCACGATAGAGGGAATAAAAAGTTTGCCCCGAAAGATTTTTTTTTATTACTAACAACATAACTTGTTATTTTTTATGAAATTAAAATCCGAACATTTATGTTAAAAATGTGCAGTTTTTTTTGAATGCCAAAATATCTCATGATATTGTAATTTTCTTCTATGTTAAGGCCCTTTTTCTGGCCACATCACCTTTTACTTTCATGGTCTAATATTGAATTCACCAATGACACCACTGCGTCAATACAAATATACCCCCCAAAGTATCTGTGAGATAGTTCGACTATAGTAAATGCAATATGGTAACAATTGTCATAAAAATTCAAACAAAACGAAAATAAAACTAAAGTTCATGCGAATGCATGAGTACGAGGGGCAAGTGGCTAAAAAAGGATAATGATGATAATGTGTTATATTAATTTAAATCTCAATCGATGTCAAAACACAATTGTCTTTTGCATTGGGTTATCTTGTTAAAAGTAAAGCTTAGAAATGCTTGTTTAATTATTATAAATATACCTCACGATTTAGCATATAGATTATAAAAATTATTTGTCCTACTGGCTATGCAATTTTACTTCGAGAGCATTAGGAATTCGTATTTTTAGCGAAATTTCGAAATTTCCATCTCTGATATTAATAGTAGCTACCCAATTTCTAATCCAACCCCCTCCATGAAGTGCTGTGTCCTTGCCTTTCATCCATTTTGTATGAATATTTATTGCAACTTGACTACCCATTCGCACTTGCAATAGTTATCGAATCATATTTGCGAAATATGTTTGCTATTTGCTTGTTAAAACAATAGCATATTTCTAACTACATAACATTCACGCTTATAAAGTGCCCTATGCACATTAGGTTGGGTACAGTACAAATGATACAATACAAGAGATTTTTCAAATATAGATCGGAAATAAAGGGACCGTGTTAACATGAGATGTCTTCTATACAAGGAAGATTCGTGTTCTATCCCTAGAAAACATTTGGGTTACACATAGAATTCTTTCCATAGAAGATCTGTCTTATATCGATAGGGGACTAGTCTTATACGATTGGAGACATGTTTTCTATCCATAGAAGACCAATGTTTTATCCACAGAATATCTGTCTTCTACCTTCTACCCATAGAAAGTCTGTCTTCTATCCATAGAAGGCCTAACTTCTATTCATAGAAGACCTGTCTTCTCTCCATATAAGGCCTTACTTCTATTCATAGAAGACCTGTCTTCTCTCCATAGAATACTTGTCCGCAATCCACAGAAGAAAGATTTCTTAATCTACAAACATATTGCAGGGTATCACCATCATGTATTACCACCTTTCTATTTCTCAGAAAGAAAAAATCAAATAGTTAAAAATTTACATATTTTCTTAACTTCATATCGAAAGATGTCATACCAGTGGGTGCTAACCAAAATCGCACACAGTCTGCAACATTCCTTCAAGGAGGGAAGCATCAAACCAATTCTTTCATTTTTTTTTAACGTCTTCTCCATTGTTAACCTCTGCGTAGAGGATAGCATTGAAACGAACGAATGAAAACCTCTTGAAGGTATTTGCATTTCGATACGAAATTGTCTGAATTGTCAATGTTGTCAAGAATTTGTTGTTGTCACCATATTTGTAACAGGAAATTGTCTTCTCTCTTTCCTTTGTGTCTGTGGAGGTTATTTTTTCGGAATATCAGGAAATGAAAGCTACAATAAAACGTATTTGTAATTCATTTGATAGAAATTGGAATGGTTAATATATTCAAAGTTAGTTCTGTTATGAGTGTTTATGTTATTAAGTAATTTTGTAAGATAGTTAAATATTTTCGAAATTTAATGTGCATCCATATATTTGAACGACGATTATTGATAATCAGAATATGTACTATGTTTAAATACATTTCTATATAATAGTATTATAGCCTCCACCAAGGAGAGATAGTAATCAAGAAATCTATTCTGGTGAACCAAAGCCAAATTATTGACAAATTATGTTGAAATCTACGAAGTCGAGATAGTTACGTGGTTATTATTGTCCATAACATCACGATTCTTCTTTGATCCCCAGAAGACATCTTATAGCTTGGGACTTAAGCAATAATTGGATTAAGACTCATGTTCACTCTGTTAACGTAAACCTATGCTGTTGTGTAGGTTCAAATTTCGTAGCACCAATGTACGAAACGTTTACGATTAAGATAAATTCTAAAATATTGAAGTGTGGAATGTTTTTAAAATATTTGCAGAAACAGTACACAAACGAAGCTATAGACACTTGCATGTATTTTATACACTATTAGGGTCGTCTATAGAATAATTCTCCCACAACCATAACTCTAATGAAGGTATCTAAGCATCGACAAAAATCAGTTTGGGCCCTAAAACAGACCAACTACGTTTCTAAAATTTTGGAAAGTTAGAAATATCCGAAAATCACACACATAATAGACATCATTATATACACAATTAATTACGCTGTGCCAAATTTCGAATGATATATAGGGACTTTGGCGCATTATTTACCTTAAATCGTACGAAACTGTATATAGGAGCTATATATAAATCTGACCAGATTTTCTCGAAACTTGGCACACTTCATTCTTGACCTAATTCAGTACTTTATGCCAAATTTCATGCAAATCGAAAGATATATAAGGATTTTGGTGCCCCATTTACCGTAAATCGGACGAAACTATATATGGGAGCTATATCTAAATCTGGACAGATTTTCACGAAACGTAGCACACATCATTCCGAGCCCAATTCAGTACCCTATGCCAAATTTCGTGCAAATCCAAGGATATATAAGGAGTTTGGAGACCGATTTACCTTAAATTGGACGAAAATATATATTGGAGCTATATCTAAATATGGACCGATTTTCACGAAACTTAGCACACATCATTCTGTACCTAAGCCAGTACTCTATGCCAAATTTCGTTCAAATCGAATGATATATAGGGACTTTGGTGCACCATTTACCTTAAATCGGACGAAACTATATATGGGAGCTATATCTAAATCTAAACTTGGCACACATCATTCTGCACCTAATTAAGTACTCTGTGCCAAATTTCATGCAAATCGAATGTTATGTAGGGATTTTGGTGCACCATTTACCTTAATTCGGACGAAACTATATATGGGAGCTATATCTAAATCTGAACCGATTTTCTCGAAACTTGGCACAAATCTTTCTGGACCTAATTCAGGACTCTGTGCCAAATTTCGTGCAAATCGAAAGATTTAGGACTTTGGTGCCCCAAGGGTATAGGGGTGGTGAAGGGTATAAAAAATCCATAGGAATATGATCGTAGAAGAAGCATTTCCAGCCAAAAGATCACCAGGAAAATTGGTTATGTGGTGGCTGTTCCGCATAAGCATCATATGACGGTGAGGTCTGAATAGTATACAGATTTTCCAAAAGTTGTACATTGGGGTTGGAAAAGCTGGACAAAACAATCAAGTTAAAACGATGTTATGTTCGGCCCGGTCGAACTTTTTATGCCCTCCACCATATATATTAAGCGATTTCTATTCTAGTCTCAATTCCAAAAGATATGCCAACTTTTGTCTCAATCGGACAAAAAATGAAAGTTTGGTGCACCATTTACATAAAATCAGACGAAGTTATATATGAGAGCTATATGTAAATCTGAACCAATTTCAATGAAACTTAACACACTCTATACTACCCTCAATACCAATACGATATGCAAAATTTTATCTCAATCTGACTTTGCAAAATTTTGTTGCAAAATTTACATCAAATTGGACGAAGTCTGAACCGATTTCAATGAAACTTAACACATTCTATTCTAGACTCAATTCCATAAGTTATGCGAAATTTCGTTACAATCGGACAAAAATTATGAGTTTGGTGCACCACTTACATAAAATTGGGCGAAACTATATATGGGAGCTATACCTATATCTGATCTGATTTTAATAAAACTTAATATACTATATCCTACCATACGTTATGCCAAATTTTGTCTCAATCGGACAAAAATGGGGATTTTGTTGCTCCATTTACATAAAATCGGACGAAGCTATATATGGGAATTATATCTACATCTGAACCGATTTTTTCAAAACTTCTCAGACATAAAATTAGACTTAATTCATTACGCAGTGCAAAATTTTTTCTCAAACGTACAAATCTTGGGAGTTTGGCGCAACATTTAGATAAAATCGGACGAAAAAATATATGAAATATATAAATCTAAATTTGAACCGATTTTCCCCACTTTCTATAAGTGAATTTGTACACCAAAAACCCACTCTGCTTTAAATCGTTTGAGATATATCCCTATATAAATTTTCCCAGGACTTATATGGTGCACCGAATTCCCAACGTTTGTTCGATTGGCACAAAATTAGGATCAGCTTATCGAATTAAGCATTGAATGGCGTGTGATACGTTCTGTTAAAATCGGTTCAGATCTAAATTTAGCTCCCATATATTTTCATCGGTATTTCTAGTATGTTGTGGGTTAAAAAAGCTCTTGGCAAAATATGGACGCTTTAGGACCACTTCTTTGGTACATACCCTATATAATGATTTTACCTATTATTAATTACATCGGAAGTCGAGGCGTTCCTAATTGAGCTTGAAACGTCACTGCAAATAAATTACAATATTATATTCCCTGTATACAGATCTGACATTCGAAGTTCTAACAAACATTTAAAAAAATCATTCATTCTAGTGTAGTCCGAATTGGAGCCAGTATACTTATGGGAGGGTATCAAAATTCCGCCCTGGTCAAACTTACTTGTTTTTTTAAGAAAATAAATTGATCTATCATAATATTTCCTTTTGGTATTTAATATTTTCATTTTCTGGAAGGCTGATCAACAGCGTTCCTTGCCAGATTGCTAACGAACATTTTCGTTATCATCGTACACAAAATACGAATTATCATTCACCTCATATCGTATTAAGATTAATGTTATTTCGTATCTTTTAAAAAGTAAAATTAAATAATTATTCATATAATAACTTTTAGAGATTCAAACAAACAACCAAACAACATAACCACAATTATGTATTTGAGATTTCAAAAAAAAAAAAAAAAACAAATTTCCAACAAATGGCCAACAGCCATACGAAAAATATTACAACTCATACGCTACCCGGTCCCATGTGAATTAATAACACTCATACGCATCAGCACCGACAACCGCAACAAAACATCAGAACTCAACACATTTCGTATGTGTGTGTGTGTTCGTTTGTTGTTGTTTTTTACACAAGTTAACTTTTCATTCCACTAAATCATAAATAAATCAACGTATATAAATCACAACGCTAATTAATAACATTTTAATTCATACATTTCATTATGTTAAATCACTCTCTGCCACACCACCACCGCCGCCTACTCTTTTGACGGGTCATTTTAAACAAATGAAACAACACATTACGAAAAATAAAGTTTTTTTTCGTTTTTTGTTTTCGCTGCATTCATACCGTCCATCCGGCTGGCCATGGCCGAGGAAATGAATAGCCATTGCATTAACAAAAAAGTTTTGCCATCCGCCTAGCGAAAAAACAACATCAGCATCAACAACAAAAGCCAACCATATTAAAAGTGTTAAAACCACTAAATTTGTTAAATTAATAAACGGACAGACACCCTGGGGATATTAACAACAGCATCAGCAGCAATAGCAACAACAACAAGAAGCACACGTCAAAACAAAACCGTAACCATGTATACAAAAAGGCAACAGAGATCCAAATGTTCAGATATATGTGGTGGTGGTGGTTCTAGACATTGTGGCGGTGGTAATGCCTTTTTTGTTGATTTTAGTTTGTGGTACATTATGTCCAGTCAAAGAACTTTATTTGTTGTTGCATGTATGGTCCGACTAGTGACTATAGCTTATTTAGCGGTAATAATACAAATGTACACAGGTAGAACAATGAGGAAAAACACCGCTACTTCAATGGTTTGGGTTTTATTCAGAACAAAGAAATCCAACATGACTCGGCAGTAGCACCATACATAAATATGTTGCAATTATTCTCTTTTAATCACACTCACACCAACGACATTCATCAACACAAACGAAAAAGAAATAATAATAAAATACACAGAAAACGTTAGTCAGTATCCTCTTCTCTTTGTGTGTGTGAGTGTTTGCTTTTTTTGGAGGATAAAAGTTTCGAAAAGTTTAAGATACCAAAATATTTCAAGTAAATTATTTATTCTGTAAGTGATTGCAGGTAAGAGACTTTTTGTGTTGTGGTTGTAAAACCAACACACACTCATATATGCACTACATCAAGTATTTTAAATAGCCAGAGTCGGCTTCAGATCAAAGGCCAACAGAGAATAGAAACAAAGCGAATTCGAATGGTGGGGATGCATACGTTTCACTTTTAAAGTCGAGCCTTGGCATAAAGGTATGTATATTTGTTTTAGAGTTGCATTCAAACACATTGCTATAGAATTTAATATTTACGAATAAACTCCTATATTTAAGTCTATAAATCCTATATTTAAGTCTATAATAAACTCCTATATTTAAGTCTATAAATCGCTGCACAGTGGTTTAATAAGAACAATTAAAGATTTCGCCTAATGGAAGTGTATAATGATAATTGTTTTGGCGATATTATGATAAGTTTTTGAGATGAAATCGAATGAAGAATAATTTTTGTAGAAAATTACATAGTAGTAGATTGTTCATGTTCTGGAAACTTTAACATATATTGAATATTGAGAAAATTCCGCTAATTGTCAAAAAACCTTTACAAGGATGCTATGTGAACACAAGAACCTATTTCGAAAATTCGGTGGGAAAATGCTACTAAAACCTAACAATTCCACAAATGAGAGATATATCAAAACTGAGAGCTATATAGAAGAATAATAACGCCTTTAAAATACCAAAAGTTAGTCGGTACAGTTATATGAAAACTATACCAAAACGTAAACCTACATTAATTATACCCTTTACCACACTGCGGTACAGGGTATTATGTCTTTGTGCATATGTCTGTAACGGGCAAAAGGAATCGAGATAGACCCATGGTTCCTTTTGAGAATATGCATATAATAACTTTATACGTCCATTTATGCATGTCCGCCCGTCCGTCTGTTGATGTTAAATTATAAACAAAGTACAGGTCGCATTTATAATCCGATTTGGATGAAATTTGGTACAGCTCATTTATTTGGCCCAAGGAAGAACCCTATTGAAATTGGTGAAAATCGGTCCAGATTTAGATATAGCTCCCATATATATTTTCGTCTAATTTAATGTAAATGAAGCACTAAATTAATCCAATTGAAGCATAGCGTACTGGATTAAGTCTAAAATGTGCAATGTTTCGGGAAAAGCTTATCCGATTGACACACAAATTTGTACAATGTACTGAAGTTCATATAAATTAATCTCAGAAATGGGTTTAGATTTAGATATAGCTCCTACATATATACTTTCGTCCGATTTTAGGTAAATGGTGCACCAATCTCCTAATGTTTGCCCGGTTTACACGAAATTTTTCACAACGTATCAAATTGAGACTAGATGCAGAAATAGCTCCCATATATATTTCGAACAGTGCGGCATAACGAATAGCGTGTATGAAGATTACTTTAAATCGATTTATTTAAATTTGTCCATTGTACGCAAACGACTCTAAATCTGCCCGAATGAACAAAGGTTGCAGAATAGCGTAGGTTTGCAGAATGGCATATGTGTAGATTGATGTTAGTGGGTTAACATATAGATACGACAATGTTCCTTCGAAAAGGCGACGTTTGTTAGGATACAAATGTGTAATATATCCAGAGTGGTGAAGGGTATCATATAGTCGGTCCAGTCCGACTTTACTACTTTCCTTAATGTTTTTTTTTTATAAGGAAGATTTGGCATGCCATGAGAGTCAATTTTATTCAAAAACGTGCTGAAAACGCTCAAAATACTGAATAATATATTGCATTATGATATGAGGGCAACCCTGAAACTTGGGCCAATATTCATCATTTTTTGTAAGGAGATTTCCTATCCAATGAGAGTACAAAATATAAAATTACAACAGATTTGGTTGGAACACATTTCCAAACTTCTAAAATATCCAAATTTGGGATGTAGCTTTATTAATGGCCTACCATAAAATGTGAACCACTATCTATCATTTTTATTGGGTAGTAACCAAAGAGAACCCAAAATTCTAAACTACATCAAATTACACGGAAATCCCGTTCTCAAATGCTTCAAAATACCGAATATCGGGTGCTACCGATACTCTAAAATGACCGAAATATTCAATTTTCTACACAAAAATTCCAAGCTTTTTTGTTAAATATTAAATCGGACGAAAATATAAAATCTGAACCCATTTTTCCAATTTCAAAAGGGTTTGTCTTTGGGCCAAATAAATGAGCTGTGCCAAATTTCATCCAAGTCGGATCATAAATGCGACTTATTCTTTGTTTACAATTTAACATGGACAGACAGACAAAAATATGCACAACGACATAATAAATAGCCTGTATGGTGAAGGATATAAATATGGTTCATCATAACTTTAAAATTGGTGGACGAGGAGGAAATTACTGTTATCATTAGCCGACAATCCAATGCTTCTGAGGCATGTGACCATGAAGAGGAAAGGAGTCACGGGTGTGTCTTCTTGACACTTTAGAAGCTATATTGATAAGAACCCCATATAATCAGCGCCACTATGGACCAGAGATCCTATTTTTGGGCCTTTATTAGAGCAGTGTGTGTATGAAATAAATCAATATCAAGATTTCGAGGACGCTGATTACGAGTAATAGGGTGAACCGAAAACAGCGATCATTTTTTTTTAAATATTGAAATAATCAAATTGTTTTTGAACATGTACTGTAGAGCTAACGAGACTAAAGCCAAAAGTTGAGACAAGGACAAAATCGACTACTCTAGGGGAAGATTTTTTGAAGAAAGAGCCAACCAGCTCTTAAAAACCTTGTTGCTGAAAACAGCTCTTCCGTCGGTGCGCATGTATCGGTAGTGGCCAAAAAGGGTCAAGATCTCCTCCGAAGGGATTCTATAATGAAGGGCAAAACACTGAGAATCTTTGGATACGGTCCAATCTTCCTCTGAAGTTAATTTACCCACCTTTCAGGTTGATCAACAACGCGACACTTCGATGAAATTACCCAACCCAAATTATCCAATGCCATCAACTGTGGAAATAAGGCAGATAATGACCTTGAGTGTAGTAAGCTATCGGTTATATCGATTGATGAGATGCCGCTCAGAATGGTGACCTTTTTATGGTTCCAACCTCCTCTCTAGGAACTGGAATTGATACAAAAGCCGGTCGAGAAACAGAACAACAATATTCAAATAGGCAGATGGCTCAAACTCAATACCTTATCGAAAAACGATGGATTGGTTGTCAAACATGCCACTGATAAAAAGCAATATAATTAGTTTGGATCTATACACAGCAACACCTCGCTGTTTTGTATAAATCGGATCAAATTTATTAAGACTCTATTCACCATTAAGGCAATTGAATTCAGCGGTATCTGAAGGTTGTGCAAATTAATCAGCTCAATTTCTCCACCACAAACACAGACATCAGTTCCAGAATTCACACCCTTTTAAAAACATGGTAGCTGCCCTCAAGAACAAAAGCTATACAACATGATGGTCAGAAATCGATTTCCTTTTTAAAACCTCAATTTTTTGTCGTCGCCGATTTTCAACTTCAATGCGAGATTTGAACTATATAATTTCCTTCAAAACTTTGGGTATTTGGCACTCTATTTAGATGAAGTCCGATTAAAACATATATGGTAGTTTTATCAGATTTATCAGATGCATCAATCGGATGAAGTTATATATGGTAGTAATATCTAAATCTGATTTAAGTTTTTTAGGGTACGCTTTTCTAAATCTTTGACAAATTTTCTGATCAGTAATGGTCAATTTTTTAGGGAAGCTTCCATACAACGGCACCTCCTAAATATTTTTCATTGAGTAGAAAGTCTCCCTAACGAAATGATTAACATTGGGCCATGTTTGGGAATAGACCCCATATAACGGTACAAACCATATTTTCGGTATTTTGGTAATATGATATTTTGAATTCTTTAAGTGTGTTATTAATATGGGTCAACGTTTTTATATAGCTCCGCTCCACGTTATCTCAAATTTTATGTAGTTTGGATGTTAACGTAGTGGATATAAATGTTCGCTTCGGCCGAACATCACTGACACATGCTGAAAGGTATAATAAGGTCGACCCTACCGAACATATCGTCTGTTTTACTTGTTATATATTTCCCTTGTGAAACAACCTATTAAAAATAAGATGAAACCCACTGTTCCCAATGATATATTACATTGGTATATTAGCTACTGATAACAACACATCTATGTATTCACATATTCATCCCATACATTCTCCAAAAACACAAAAACAATTCAACTTTCAACAATACCAACTACCAAAGTATGTATGTATATGTATAGCTATGTGCGTTAGCTATTTTATCTGTGTGTATGTATTGTTATTATTTGTTTGTATTTACGTTTTCATGTGAAAATTTTTTGTTGAATACAATCTTGTTGTTATTTACTCCTCCTGTTGCACATATGTTTATATACATACAAATATTTCTCTAAAACACCTACATATGTGTAAATGTGTACACATTTGTCTATTCCAGCTATTCTTTGTCTATTGTGTCTGTGTTTTCTCTATTCACTAAATAAAAATAAAAAGAAGAAAAACAAAAAAACAAGAGAACTAACTATCCGACGCGAATCTATGGGGAAATTCAATTTTCGTTTTATATTTAATTTTCCAATATGTTAAAATCAATTGAAGAAAAACTATCATTGGGAATTCCATAGACAGATAACAGTTTTGTGGCGGGGTTGTGCTGAGTTGCAGTTTCTGGTGTTTGTTGCTGTTGTTTTTGTTGCAGCTTGAAGTTGCTAATATTTTTACTCGCTTAGTTTTTTTTTCTGTTTTTGTGTGCATTTTGTTTTTATGGTTTCGTTTCTAACATTTCGCTATTGGGGTTTCTCTCAACGATGACTACCAACCAGCTCTTGACGGAATTGAGAAAAAACAAACGCAGAAGGAGCAGAAAATGCTGTTGCCACCAGTTTTGTCAGTGTTAAATTGATGATCATGATACGACTAATGGTGGTGATGATGGTAATACGTGCTACACTATTTGGCTTCAAATGGCAATATAATATATAAAGCAATAATTTCTTTTTCAAAGAGTTTTTTTTTCGTTAACATACACACGAACAGTGGGACCTTTCATTGACTATTCTCAGCAAATAAATAAAAAATAAGGTTTCTCGCTGTATCAACTTTTTTAAGAAATGACTTCAATTACATACCGATGTTATTTGTTTTGGGGTCCTACTGTATTTCTTTGCGAAGGGGTTTTTTGTTTAAAATCCATTTCTTTTTTTCTCTGTTACAGAATATGGAAACTAAAATTGCATTTTTTAGATTTTGCAAAAAAGAAACAAAATGCAATATTTGAAAACAAATTGTTATAAGAATGATGTGAAATATTTGCTAAATAGCAAAAACGCTGTTTACGAACTAAGCGGTTTTATTTTCGCACAAAAAATAGAGCAGAGTGTTGATTATATTCGAATTGGATTTCAATGAGATTTATAATATACAAAAAAATAAGAAAGTTAATTTTGGGGAAAATAATATCTCAACCCCAAAAGCGGGATGTTAAAGAAGGGTTCCATTGAAACCACTTCGGTTGGAAAATGCAGCTAAATTCTTGAAAATAAAAGAGACTGGAATATTGTCCAACTGACTTCAAGGCCTTAAATATTCTCTTCCCATATTGCTTCATATCTACATTCAAAATTCTTCATCCACCATACAATTACATATATATTTATTCTTTATAATATTTGAAAAAACAAATGAACTCACATGAATGCCCAAAAAAGGCAAAAGAAAAACAACCAAGCGGAAAATTAAGATACCGAAATGAAAACTTTTTAATTATATTAAAAGCTGACATTACGCACTAAAGGGAATTTTTAATGAAAATAAATTGCACTGTATATTCTTGTTGCAGGCTTTGTGTATAGAAATGTATAAAACTTCAAGTAAATTTTGCAAAAACAAACACATCCGAACGAAAACACTATCAACCACAAAGGCCATAAACCAACCGAAATATCAATGGGACTAAACATATATGAAAGATAAATTAAACGAAAAAATAATTAAATGAAAAATAATGACTGTACAGACCAATTGGTCTATATAAAGACCAAAGGTCTCTATACAAACCTGTGGTCTCTATACAGACCAATTGGTCGATATAAAGACCTTTGGTCTCTATACAGACCAATTGGTCGATATAAAGACCTTTGGTCTCTATACAGACCAATTGGTCTATATAAATACCTTTGGTCTCTATACAGACCAATTGGTCTATATAAAGACCTTTGGTCTCTATACAGACCAATTGGTCTATATAAAGACCTTTGGTCTCTATACAGACCAATTGGTCTATATAAAGACCATTGGTCTATAAAGACCTATGGTCTCTATACAGTCCAATTGGTCTATATAAAGACCTATGGTCTCTATACAGACCAATTGGTCTATATAAAGACCTATGGTCTCTATACAGACCAATTGGTCTATATAAAGACCTTTGGTCTCTATACAGCCCAATTGGTCTATATAAAGACCATTGGTCTATATAAAGACCATTGGTCTCTATACAGACCAATTGGTCTATATAAAGACCTATGGTCTCTATACAGACCAATTGGTCTATATAAAGACCTATGGTCTCTATACAGACCAATTGGTCTATATAAAGACCTTTGGTCTCTATACAGACCAATTGGTCTATATAAAGACCTATGGTCTCTATACAGACAAATTGGTCTATATAAAGACCTATGGTCTCCATACAGACCAATTGGTCTATATAAAGACCTATGGTCTCTATACAGACCAATTGGTCTATATAAAGACCTATGGTCTCTATACAGACCAATTGGTCTATATAAAGACCTATGGTCTCTATACAGACCAATTGGTCTATATAAAGACCTATGGTCTCTATACAGACCAATTGGTCTATATAAAGACCTATGGTCTCTATACAGACCAATTGGTCTATATAAAGACCTATGGTCTCTATACAGACCAATTGGTCTATATAAAGACCTATGGTCTCTATACAGACCAATTGGTCTATATAAAGACCTATGGTCTCTATACAGACCAAGTGGTCTATATAAAGACCTATGGTCTCTATACAGACCAAGTGGTCTATATAAAGACCTATGGTCTCTATACAGACCAAGTGGTCTATATAAAGACCTATGGTCTCTATACAGACCAATTGGTCTATATAAAGACCTATGGTCTCTATACAGACCAATTGGTCTATATAAAGACCTATGGTCTCTATACAGACCAATTGGTCTATATAAAGACCTATGGTCTCTATACAGACCAATTGGTCTATATAAAGACCTATGGTCTCTATACAGACCAATTGGTCTATATAAAGACCTATGGTCTCTATACAGACCAATTGGTCTATATAAAGACCTATGGTCTCTATACAGACCAATTGGTCTATATAAAGACCTATGGTCTCTATACAGACCAATTGGTCTATATAAAGACCTATGGTCTCTATACAGACCAATTGGTCTATATAAAGACCTATGGTCTCTATACAGACCAATTGGTCTACATAAAGACCAATGGTCTTTATACAGACCAATTGGTCTACATAAAGACCAATGGTCTTTATACAGACCAATTGGTCTACATAAAGACCAATGGTCTCTATACAGACCAATTGGTGTATCTAAAGACCTATGGTATCTATACCTGCTATTGATAGACGTATCTAATATTTTTTAAACTATAAAACATGTTCAATTCATTTGGGACCCAACCCTTTTCCCATTAAGAAATTACATCCTTTTCATTTCATAACCTCATTTGATTACCCCACCCACCATTCTAAACAAATCAACTATGTAAGTAAATATTATTATAAAAACTCTTTTTGTTTTGAAATCTTATGGGACACAAAACATAATATTTTATGAAAAATAAGTTACAGCAAACAATACACAGACTACTTCTGGTTCTTGGGGTACTAGGCAGCAGGAGATATATGGAAATAAAGTTTGTATAGTATTTTTCATATTTTTTCCATCACTTCACACTATTGTACCGAAAAATTACAATGATGATGATGATGTCTGTTAATGTTGCTAACCTTGTCGTCTACATTCCCTATCATCAAGACCTGCAATATCCGGTTTTTTCGGGGAACATTAAACATATACCCCCCTACTGTAGTTCCTTCGCACTCTAGAAAGATGACAAAAACATCAGCAGTGTTGTAAACAACGAACACAAAAAAGACGAAGCACACGTTAACTTTCTCCATAGTACTAACATAAAATTCTTATAAACACTCACACACACACCACTACACTATCACTACTACAATTGTAGTAAACATAGACAACGAAACGACACCGTCACTGACACACAACTCATATTTGCCATCCAAACAAACAAACAATGTCTGCAACGGATGTTTACATGGGATACATGTAGTTGGAAAAACTTGACTTCCATTTCTTACGTTCCGTTCCGTTTCGGGTGTCTCTATTTTTTATTAATTTACGCGTAAATGTCTATGTGTACAAATGTATGTGTAATAATGGTAGATACGTATAGACGGTGTATTTTTTTGGGGAGGTAGTGTTATGATAGTACCGTGTAATGTTATTATAAGTTTATACAATCGTCTCATATCTATGCATCCATATTCATGTATTTTTTCGGAAGTTTTTTCAATGTAGGAGGTGATGTCTTGGAAGTTTTGAATATATGGAACAGATTTCAGCAAAATTTTTGAAAAGTTGAAAACTTGGAGTTAGCACTTAAAGAAAACCCAGTAAGAAAAGTTCAAAAGTCGGACTGGGCCGACAATATGATACCCTTCAGCTTATTGGGTATATGCAAGAGATGTTAACGTCTACAATATCCTGTAGATAGAACAGACATAGAATATTTAGAGGACCATTGAGATGGAATCGGGCGAAATTAAATTGTACCAAATGTGCTATCTAGATAGATATTTGAACCAATTGAAAACCCCCATACACATACCATTCTGAAATCAATGAAAAATTTGTCAAACTGGCAGACTTGGATTATTTGGTACCATTTCTATGAAATCGAGTACAATTATGTATGGGAGCTATAAATGAGCACTTGGACCTCATTGAGCAACCGTTGCATAGAACATTTGTTTTTTGTTAACACTCTATATTCTATTTAATTCCCTCTGCCAAATTTCGTGTAAATCAAACAGACATAGGCCCTTCGATGCACATTTACATAAAATGGAACGAAAATCTGAACCGATTTCAACAAACCTTAACACACATAATTTTTTCCTCAATTGCATTCGCTATGCAAAATTTTGTCCCAATCGGACAAACATTGGGAGTTTGGTGCATCATTCACATAAAATCGGACGAAACTATATATGGGAGGTATATCTAAATCTGAACCGATTTTAATGAAACTTCGCATACATTAGTCTGGACCTAATTCAGTACTCTTTGCAAAATTTTGTGCCAATCGGACAAATATTGGGAGTTTGGTGCATAATTCACAAAAAAAAAACGGACGAAACTATATATAGGAGCTATATATAAACCTAAACAGAATTTTGCCCAAATCGGACACATATTGGGAGTTTGGTGTATCATTCACCAAAAAATCGGACGAAATTGTATATGGGAGATATATCTAAATCTGAACCGATTTTAACATAATTTCGCAGACGTCAGTCTGCACCTAATTCAGTACTCTGTGCAGAATGTTGTCCCAATCGGACAAATATTGGGAGTTTGGTGCATCATTCACATAAAATCGAACGAAACTATATATGGAAGCTATATCTAAATCTGAACCGATTTTAACAAAATATCGCAGACATCAGTCTGGACCTAATTCAGAACTCTGTTCAAAATTTTGTGCCAATAGGACAAATATTGGGAGTTTGGTGCAGCATTCACATAAAATCGGACGATTTTATGTATCTAAATCTGAACCGATTCCAACAAAACTCCGCACACATAAGCATGGACCTGATTCAGTGCGCAGTGCAAAATTTTGCATCATTTACATAAAATCGGACAACACTATATATGGGAGCTATATCTAAATCTAAACCGATTTTCTCCAGTTTCAATAGGGTTCGTCCTTGGGCCAAATAAGTGAACTGTGCCAAAGTTCATCCAAATCGGATCAAAAATGCGACCTGTACTTTGTTAACAAAAATACATGGACGGACATGAGTAAATCGATTCAGAAAGTGATTCTATGCATATTCTCAAAAGGAACCATAGGTCTATCTCGATTCTTTTGGCCTGTTACAAACATATGCACAAGGACATAATACCCTGTACCACAATGCGGTGAAGGGTATAAATATACACGAAGTCTTTCTTTTCTTTGAAGACCACAAGGTTTTTTACAGAAGACTTCAGGTCTTTTGTAACCCCTTCTGTATTTTTGAAGACCAGAAGTATACTTATGGAACAATGACAGGTCTCCTCATAAAGGACCCTCTATAGAGGACCAGATGATATTTTACAGATTACCTGAAGATATTTTTATAGAAGAGTAGACGGTCTTCTTATACGGGAACAAAAGGCTTTCATAGGAAAACAGAATATATGTTCATAGAAGTCCACAAGGTTTCTTTAGAGAAGACTTCAGGTCTTTTTTAAGACCTTCTGTTTTATTGAACACAAGAAGCTTTCTTATGGAAAACCGACAGGTCTCCTAATAAAGGACCTTCTGGTCTTCTCATAAAAAATCAAAAGTTACTTCCGTAAGAATCCAGGAGGTCTTCTTATAGGGAGCATGATACTTCTTAACGGGGACCAGATGGCGTTCTTATATAATTTCACCAGAAACTCTTCCAATACAGGACCAGAAGATCTTCTGAAGGTAGTCCAGAAACCCGTTTTATATATAGGACAGAAGGTCTTCTTGTAGAAGAGCAGGATGTTGTCTTGTAGAAGTCCAGACAACCTTGCTATGGAAGTCCAGACGACATATCTAAATAAGACCAGAAGGTCTTCTTATAGAAGCCAATGAAGTAATTTTAAAGAATATCAAGATCAGAAGGTATTCTTACACAAGACCAGGTGGACCAGGTAGTTGACCATGTGTTCCTCTGACAGAGAACCATAAGGTCTTTTTATAGAATAGACCGGGCCGAATTTTTTCACTTATGGTGTGAATTCAAAATTTCAAACAAGGTTGGTACCTTTATATACGGACTATGTTACTGTAAATCATATTCTAGTAGGTTGCTAATCTTCTGAAAAAATAAAACACCACGTTCCAGGTTGGAAAACTGGAGAAGGAATTAAATCATACACAAATTAAATCGGAAAATAAAAGATGGATCGTCATTGAAAAATTCTTTATTCATCAGGAATCTAGAATCCAAATTATGCAGCTAAAATACGGAACATGAGACGGCGTTATCATATCGGGGCTATGTCAAAACGTGGATATATATTGACAACTTTCTACGTGTTCCACCACGGTGAAAAAAATGTGGCTAGAAATGTAATAATGCGGAAACTTCATATGAGGTTCTGAAATGTTTTTTGCTGCACCTACGGTAAACATGAACTAGTCTCCAATATATTCGATGTTCCCATACATGCCATACATCCATAGAGTAGTAGAAATGTATGTGCAAAATTTCACAGCACATTCTTAAATATTTCGATCTCTGTCGTAATTTTAACAGACAGACGTACATGACTATTTGGACATAGAGCCTCTGACGAATATTTCTAAGGCGTTGGAAAAGTTTTACATATTTTGTATACACATTACCTTATGATCGTGTTTGAGAAGACATTCTGTCACTCTATTAGAATAAGAGGACATAGTGCTCTTCTAATCGAAGTCCTCTTGATCTCCTATAAAAAGACTTCTTACTCTTCGATAAGAAGACATCGTTTTCTTCTGTCATTAATTTTTGTGTAACACCCTCGTATATTTTTATGTCAAATTAGAGTGCACCCAAATAAACATATATATTTATATATTTTCATACATAAATGTATAACATGTCTATGTTCCCGAAGCCATCTGTTTTGAAAGGTTATTCTCGAATAACATACACACAAATTTGTTATAAAAATAGTGCTGAAAAATGGCAACCAGACCACACACACACAACGTGTAGCATCTTTCATTTACTGTCAAAACTAATTATCAATTTTCTTAATTAAACCGCAATTACAACCACAACAAGAATACAAAAACGGCAACAACAGCAGCAGCAGCAAAAACTTTTTCATGTCTTTCCATAGTTTTAACAAATATCCACACGTGTACATGTCATGAGCAACACATACACGCACAGACATTTTCACATATTGCAGACAAAACCTAGCAAATAATATAAAGATTGTAATATACACCCACACACTTTTAGCCATCCACGCACACACACACACGATGGCGAAGCCTTTACATTTGAAACTCTGTAAAATCTAAAGAAACTCCAGGGACCAAAGTTGTTGTTGTTGCTGTTTTTTCGTATTTTTTGTAAAGCCAATGAATGTAGTATAAAAGTAATGAATGAATACAAATAAATGGCGGATGCGGTTCGGTATGGTGATGATAATAATAGTACAAGTAACATTGGCAATGGTAATAGGGAAGATGAAACCCATTCAAGGCAAGTGGAATGGAGACGCCTAGCTGAAAAAATAGCATAGAGATGAAGAAGAAACCGTCAGGCATACAAACACTCGATCCTTATATGGGCTCAGTGTTAAAAAAGGGTTTCCATGCGAAAGGCACATTGGTTTGATTATAAAAGCAGGAAAGAACACATTATGTGGCTGCAAAATACGAAAAATATTGACTTCACATATGGTTCGTCGTTCGTTTTTTTACCCAGGAAATGTTTTAACAATATGTGCGTGGTTTAACATGATTTCATATTAAAAGTTAATGTCGGCATTTTTTTCTTATATGAAGTCAATTAGAGTAAAAGGTTCCTACAATAATATATCAAATTAAGGTAATAAAATTAGAAGTTTTTAATGGAAAAACGTATGGCAGCGTTATGTTGATTGAAAAGTAGTTATGTGGTGTGTATTAGTAACATTTTGTTGGTTAATGTGTTGTTCATACGTCACCGTATACTCACAATGTGTTCGCTGTATATCTTTAAGGTTAGAATATGTTTGGAGTACAAAATATTTATTTGGCAACTTATAAATTGAACCAATTTAGGTCTAATGTTGTCTTCGCTGGGTATTGTGTTTACAAAGTAGTACCACCTAATCTTATTTCCTACTATACACAAATTTTCCTAACAAAAAGAGCAATATTGCTCCAACTTTAAGGGATACCCCATATAATTTCAACTAATATTATTCAGTACATGAATAATTCGTATTGAAGCGGATAAAAGCGATCAATGTCGGTCCACGTCTTTGTATAGACTCCATTTAACGGTTCCCTCAAATAAATACGATAACAAAAACCAGTAAGGAAAGTAATAAAGTCGGACTGGGCCGACTATATGATACCCTTCACCACTTTGGGTATATTCTACATATGTATGCTAAGAGACGTCGCGTTTCTGTTATATGTCTATATCTGAACCGATTTCAGGGAAACATGTCAGAGACTAATTTATAGTACTTCAGTACGTTGTGTCAATCGGCCTAGCTACATCATTCTAGAATTAATTCAGTACTCTATACCAAAATTCGTGCAAATCGAAACATATATAGGGACTTTGGTGCACCAATTACATAAAATCGGACGAAAATATATACGGGAGCTACATCTAAATCTGAACCGATTTTCATGAAACTCACCACACATATATAGGATCTTTGATGCACAAATTACATTAAATCGGATGAATATATGGGAGCTATATCTAAATCTGAACCTATTTTCACGAAACCCTGCATACATCATTCTACACTTATTTCAGTACGCTATGCCAAATTTCGTGCAAATCGAAAGATATATAGGTACTTTGGTACACAATTTACCTTAAATCGGACGATGCTATATATGGGACCTATATCTAAATCTGAACCGATTTTCACGAAACTTTGCACACATCATTCTAGACCTTAGTCATTACGCTGCGCCAAATTTCGTTCAAATCGAAAGATATAAAGGGACTATTTACCTAAAATCGGGCGAAACTATATATGGGAGCTATATCTAAATCTGAACCGATTTTCACGAAACCCTGCACACATCATTTTACACTTATTTCAGTACGCTATGCCAACTTTCGTGCAAATCGAAAGATATATAGGGACATTGGTACACCATTTACCTTAAATCGGATGAAAATATATATGGGAGCTATATCTAAATCTGAACCGATTTTTCCCAATTTCAATAGGGTTTGTCCTTGGGCCAAGTAAATGAGCTGTGCCAAATTTCATCCAATTCGGATCATAAATGCGACCTGTACATAGTTTACGATTTAACATGGAGAGACGGCCGGACGGACGGACATGCATAAATCGACTCAGAAACTGATTCTATGCATATTCTCAAAAGGAACCATGGGTCTATCTCGATTATTTTTGCCTGTTACAAAGATATGTACAAAGACATAATACCCTGTACCACAGTGTGGTGAAGGGTATAATAATCAAGAATTTGAGCACCTCAAAATATGGCCAATATGCAACTCAAATTAGGACTAATGGTTCTAGTCTTATTTTGAGAGTTTATAAACAATATTTTTAATAAAACAATAAAATTGGCGCCCAACGCGAAGATTTCCAAACTTTCCGAAATATAAAAATATGTTTGAGATATATATTTTGTAACTATAAATAAAAACTTCTTTAAAAATGGCGCCCAACGTTTTCACAACTAATTAGTAAAATAAAATGCAGAACTAAACATCACATGTCTAACAATAAATGGGACATACATTAAAAATGGCGCCCAACGTTTTCACAATCACGGGGGTACCATTCGGTATTTTATTGTTTTTGAGCTCTTTTTTCGACCGAATTCGCTGCAATTTGTCACAATGGACTCTTATTGGGTACCACATATCTCCACTAAAAATTATCAATATCCGTCTATTTTTTCGAGTAGCCCCCATACAAAGGTACACCCAAATATCCGGTATTTCGTTGGGTGTAATTCGCTGTAATTTGGTATATTGGATGGGTATTTGGTAACAAATCTCCGTACAAAAAATTATTAATATTCGTCCTCCTCCCATGTAACCCCGTTTTATACCCTCCACCAAAAGGTGGAATGTATATATATCACGATAGAGATCGCAATATTTGAGACACAGTTCATAAATGTCGGCAAGCATTGCAAGTACTCCAAGGTCTACGTTTTGGTGTCTATATATATATGGGTCTACGTTTTGGTGTTGCACCAATGTAACTGTATCCCCAATATTCGGAATTTTGGGGATTTCGGACACGTTTTCAAACCAAATTGACTGTAATTTAATTAATAATTAAGTTTCAGGGTATAAAATTCCATATTATTGGTCCTCATTGTATCGCACATCTACGTACCCAAAAAAGTGTGTAACTTTGATCCATGTTGCAGGTAAGCCCCTACATAACGGTAACCCCAATACTCGGGTTTTTTGGGGATATTGGTCACGTTTTTCAATCGAATTGACTGTAATTTGGTATTTTGTATTCTCATTGGCTGTCAAATCTAATTACCAAAAAATTTCAATATTATAATAGCGCCATATTAGATATTTTGAGAATTTCAATCATATTTTTCTCTCGATATGTTCAAGGTCCTATCATAACATGAGTTTTCTCCTAGAAGCCCCCATTAATTTTAGATATTTTGGTGGTCATCCTCATGGTGGAGGGTATAAAAAGTTCGGCTGAACCTAACTGAACATCGTTTTTACTTGTTTATTTTACTATAGTTCTGATTTGTTCCGTGTGTTGGGATTGTTTCCATATAGGCGTATTCCACCATAATTTGGGGAATATTTATGTCATTCTGCATATGTTTGTAACAGGCAAAAGGAAATGAGATACACATAGTTCCTTTTGAGAATATGCATAGAATCATTTTCTATGTCGATTTATGCATGTCCGTCTGTTCTGTTAAATTGTTGGTGTTAAATTGTAAACAAAGTACAGGTCGTATTTATAATCCGAATTGAGTGAAATTTGGCACAGCTCCCTTAATTGGCCCAAAGACGAACCCTATTGAAATTTGGAAAAATCGGTTCAGATTTAGATATTGCTCCCATATATATTTTCGTTCAATTTTAGGTAAATATATAAAATTTGGCATAGCGTACTAAATTAAGTCTAGAACGATGTGTGTTAAATTGTAAACAAAAGACAGGTCGCTTTTATAATCCGAAATTGGATTTAATGTAAATGGTGCACCAAAGTTCCTATATATCATTCGATTTGCACAAAATTTGGCATGTCGTACTGAATTGAGCGTAGAATGATGTCTGCCAAGTCTAATGAAAATCGGTCCAGATTTAGATACAGCTCCCAGATATAGCTCCCAGTTTCGTCCGATTTAATGTAAATGGTGCACCAAAGTCCCTTATATTATTCCATTTGGATGAAATTTGACACGCCGTACTCAATTGAGCCTAGAATGATGTCTGCCAAGTTTCGTGAAAATCGGTCCAGATTTAGATATAGCTTCCATATATTTTCGTTCGATTTAATGTAAATGGTGTACCAAAGTCCCTATATATCTTTCGATTTACACGAAATTTGGCATAACGTACTGAATTGAGCCTAGAGTGATGTCTGCCAAGTTTCATGGAAATCGTTTCAGATTTAGATATAGCCTCCATATATAATTTCGTTCGATTAAATGTAAATGATGTACCAAAGTCCCTATATACTTTTCGATTTGCACGAAATTTGCTATAGAGTACTGAATTGAGTCTGGAATGATGTGTGCTGAGTTTCATTTATATATTACCGATTCATCCAATTTCATGTTAATAGTCCTACTTAATATACCCATAGTGGTGAAGGGTATCATATAGTCGGCCCGCCCGACTTTACAACTTTCCTTACTGGTCTTTACTTCAAATTGTCAGTTTATACCCTACAAGGTATGAAATTAAACGACGAATTACCCATCTGTTAAAATAGTTCTACCTTCGGAGAATGTAATCCATATTGGTCCCGCTTTAAGTATAGCCTCATTTAACAATGCCCTTTAAATTGCATTATTTTGAGAATTTTATACACATATACACACTCTACCAGGCGTTATCAAAGTCGGTCAACGTTTTGGGTTTTTAGGAAAAAGTACAATTGTTGGTTAGGTCTACTTTTGGACGAATCTTTATATATCAAATTGTGAAAATAAATTGAAATAATTAAAACTTGGTTAAAAAATTCGTCTAGAATTAAAACAGAGCGAAATTTTATGCTCAATACATTAAATATTGTCTAGGAAGAAGTCTTCAATAACCCGAAATGCCATATTACCGCCACTTATAAAAAAATAATGAAACCCCAGTTATTGCAGTTCTCTACAAAAGTTATTTAAATAACATCGAAACTTGCAGGATCTATCACCTCAGGGTCGTTTAATGGTGCATAATATTGATTGGATTTTGTATTCGACAGCGGCATAACCGTTGTCCACAATTTACTCGTTCATACATTTTCTCCGATTATGCTCGAATACTAATGTATTTATTTCCATTATCTAACCTTCAATTCTGATATTTGTTTTATTTTAATTCTGACTTCGATCAAGAGCATGAGACGCAAACATTGTTGACGTGGGGTTGTAGTTCAGGTATAGCTGTTTTGGGTATGAAGTCCACAGATGTCTTATATCAGATTGATTATTGTCAATGGTCGATGCATAAAATCTATTAAAATATTCATTGATTTCATTTGTTTTCACACCTCATTGCATATGAATATTTTCTATCTAATTTCCATACCACAAAATTTGCCCTTCACAACATCTTGTCTTAAATTTCAATAACAATTCTCAGAGGATACCGCAGGGGTTAGGGGGAGCCACAATGTAATATATTTCTTAACAAATTTACATATTATAATGTCAATAAATTTCTATCATTTATCTTCGTTTTTTTTTCGAAGTATGAAGAAGAAGACAGGACTACATTTCTTGCTCGCCTAACTCTAACTAACACGCCTGCAATAAACCCCACACTAACGCAAATAACATTAAAAACAAAACAAGAAAACATCCTTTCATTGTGGACGTAGGAAATGTTGTTCGTTCGTTTATTCATTCATATGTTTAACTGTCATTTGGGGGGTCTTTTGACTACTCTAAACCCTATAACAAAACCAAAAATGCCAACAACAACGACGTCGTCGTGTACAAAACATCAGTAAAGGAGAAAACAAGTTGACATGACATGACATTACAAGCACAAAGTAATCATTTTGCAAAGAAAAAAACATTATATTCGAATGCAAAAACCCGTAGCCAATATACAGGAAGAAAGAAACGCATAGCATGCATATGTAGGTGTATGTGTGTGTTGGATTTTCACACATACAAACTTACATACATACTCATATAAATACAAGTCATAGTTCAGTTGAAATTTACACTTTTCAAGAATCAAACAGAGCACGAAATAAAAAGAAAACACAACAAAATAAAATAAAAAACGGAAATGAAATCAAGAAACCATACATTTGAAAAAAAAGAAGGAGAAGAAATAAAGGGAGCTGGAAAACCTAAACAAGAAAATGTTATGCAAAAATTGCACTATCATCATTTATCATTTGAAATGGCAAACGAAACATACAACCAATACCAAAAGAAATATACGATTATGTGATAAAGGGTTGTGAAATAAGGGCTTTATCTGTAACAAACCGAGGATATTACTAATCCAGGCTTATAGCTTATATATTAAAACAGTGGTTCCGAATTTTATATACCCAACACCATTAAAATAACTAAATTCGACCGGATCATTTTAATGGGGACTACTTCAATGTTAATTGTCTGCTAGCAGTTCGATTATGTTCTGATAAAATTAATAACAAAGTGAAGAAACTCTGGATATAAAAAGGCCTAGAAATACAGTAAATAGTGCAGGGGCTATTATCAAATCATGGTCTTATATGTCACCTTTTTTGCAAAAATAATTTTAAACTTAAGAAACCAGGTATGCCGAAATACAACCTCTTTAGTGGCTAAAGTATTAAATTCAGAGCCCGATATATTAAACTACAGCCAATTCGAACTATATTTGAATCTGAACCGAGTTCAAGGAAAGTCCCAATTCAGTACGATGTGCACCATTTCGTATCAGTCTATCAAACGTTGGGTCTTTGCATCTGCACCCTTTACCCGAAATCAGACGAAAATGTATGCGAAAACTTTATCTTCTGTTATATACGTATTAGTTTTTCAGAAAAATCTGTAGTAGAGTCCCTGAGGGTCGCTGAGAACTTATTCTTTAAAAAATCCTAATGATCCCTCAGAAAGTATTCTATACTGAAACAAATGAACAAAGCGTTAAGTTCGCTCCACCATAGGAATATTGGCAGTTACTTGAAATGGAAATATAGGGAACATACCAAAACGTGAACCTGTGACGACAATTCTAGCAGTCATTTGTTATAAACCATATAAAATTTTTCAGGAAAATACCGAAAATTGGGAGGTATAATATATGTGGCCAAAATCAGGCCCGATATATTTCATTCTCTTCTGGTTCGAGGTTTTTATGTCGATATACAACATATAGGTTATTCGTCGCTCAAGAACTCCAAAATGCCCTAAATTGGGGGGTACCGTTATATGGGTGCTATGCCTAAACGATGACCGATATAGCCCATCTTCAAACATGACCTGCCTGCAAACAAAAGAATGCAAAATTTTGGCGATCTATCTAAATTTGTGTAGAGGCTAGAGTGATAACAACAGACAGGCGATCATGTGTAAATCGCCATAGAATTTTACGCTGATCAAGAATCTATACACCTTATAGGGTCGGAAATGATTACTTCTATGAATTACAAACGAAAAAACGAACTTAATATACCGTCCTTACCTCAGAAAATATTCATTAAAACATCCTCGCCTATAGTTGTGGTGGTCCTTTGAAAAAATATTCTTTAAAAAGTCGAAGCCAAAAGCTCTGATGGTCTTTTGAAAAAATATTCTTTAAAAAATCCAAGCCAAAAGCTATGATGGCCCTTTGAAAAATATTCTTTAAAAATCCACTTCTTTAGATGCGATAATCATAAAAGCAATAATAGTCCTAGATGTGCTAGTCCTTGAAAACATATTTATTAAAAAATCCCTTCTCATAACTGTGATAGTACATGAAAAAATATTCTTTAAAAAATCCCGTCTCATAACTGTGATAGTCCTAGAAAAATATTCTTTAAGAAATCCACGCCTATAGCTTTGATAGTCCTTTGAAAAAATATTATTTAAAAAATCTACGTCTATAACTGTGATAGTCCTTGAAAAAAATATTATTTTAAAAATCCACGCCTTTAGCTGTGATAGTCCTTGAAAAAATATTATTTTAAAAATCCACGCCTATAGCTGTGATAGTCCTTGAAAAAATATTATTTTAAAAATCCACGCCTTTAGCTGTGATAGTCCTTGAAAAAATATTATTTTAAAAATCCACGCCTATAGCTGTGATAATCCTTGAAAAAATATTATTTTAAAAATCCACGCCTATAGCTGTGATAGTCCCTGAAAAAATATTTTAAAAATCCACGCCTATAGCTGTGATAGTCCTTGAAAAAATATTATTTTAAAAATCCACGCCTATAGCTGTGATAGTCCTTGAAAAAATATTATTTTAAAAATCCACGCCTATAGCTGTGATATTCCTTGAAAATATATTATTTTAAAAATCCACGCCTATAGCTGTGATAGTCCTTGAAAATATATTATTTTAAAAATCCACGCCTATAGCTGTGATAGTCCTTGAAAATATATTATTTTAAAAATCCACGCCTATAGCTGTGATAGTCCCTGAAAAAATATTTTAAAAATCCACGCCTATAGCTGTGATAGTCCTTGAAAAAATATTCTTTAAAAAATCCACGCCTATAGCTGTGATAGTCCTTGAAAAAATATTCTTTAAAAAATCCACGCCTATAGCTGTGATAGTCCTTGAAAAAATATTATTAAAAAAATCCACGCCTATAGCTGTGATATTCCTTGAAAATATATTATTTTAAAAATCCACGCCTATAGCTGTGATAGTCCTTGAAAATATATTATTTTAAAAATCCACGCCTATAGCTGTGATAGTCCTTTAAACATATTTGTAAAAAATCCAAGGCAATAGTAGTGATGGTCCTTTAAACATATTTGTAAAAAATCCAAGACAATAGTAGTGATGGTCCTTTGAAAAATATTCTTCAAAAATCCAAAATTTTACGCTTATAGATATGATGGTCCTTAAAAATGCATTTAAAAACCCCAAACTTATAGTTGTGATAATTCTTGAAAACCCTGTCTTTAAAAAATCACGCTTTTAACCGAGAATGTCCTTCAAAAAATATATAAGAACATATTAAATAGTTCTTGAAAAATACCTTTTTACAGTCCTAAAGTTATAACCTTATATATGGCGTATCTGCAGTTAATGTTAGAATTTTTTATTGCAAGAATGGTGGCATTTGATGTTACTTTTGTTTTGGTCGTTTTTAAAGATGGCTTAGATATTTATAACGTGTTACTACTTTTTTCTAATTTTATTTTTTTATGCATCAACAAAAGCGAGGTTGATATAAACATTTTGAGAAATTGACAACTAACAGACATCTTGATACTAAATGCAGAACATAGGTGGAATTTACAGCATAGATATCATATATAGGTAATGTAGACTTACAAAAGGATCTCAATAATTTAAAAATTTTCTTCAAAAAAATAGTTTTTCATTTATATGGTGTCATTTATAGATACCATATATTAAAATGGTTTCCAATGAAGCCAGAAGTTAGAATACACCAGTAACGGTACGATAACATATATGAAATTCATTTTTCTAGAAAATAATTTTCTAGAAACGAAACAAAAGTACTACTAAGTACATCCATAATCAATATTTCAAATAGCTTCTCAAGAGCATTAAATTTCTCTTATCTCCCATATATCCCCCTCGTATTGAGTTTTTCCGTTTCCGCAATTAATGGTACTCTCGGTGTTGTTGATGATTTTTTCTTATCCTTCAACTACGCTTCTATAACCATAACACTATACAAAAAAAAACCTCCAACACCACACAACATAACCGTATACAAGAAACACACAAGTCCTGCTGATTTCTTTTACGCTTTTTTCAATTCATTTTTTTCTATTCTCTTGATTGTCTGTCGTGTAAATATGAATTTGATATAGAGTTGGCAGGAATTGCAAAAAATAAACAAGACGCAATAGCAAGTACAACAGAGGTGCAACAACAAAAAATCAACAAGCCGTCGCAAAAAAAGAACAAACCACTCACATAAAATTGATGAACTACTGTCGGTCTGTCTGCCTGTCTTCTTCTGCTATTACCATGCACCGAAAGTCAAAGAAGTTTTAAAAATGAAAAATTGCTCTGCCCTTTTTTCCACTTTTCCGGATGACAGTGACTTTTTAAAATAAGTCACTTTTGATATGTGGTGGGTGAAAGGGGCAGGGGGTTATGGTGTGCATATTAAATTAGAAATGTGATGTTTTGTAAACGAGTTGTTTTGTATTGTGTCAGTTTTATTTGGAGGAAATTAAATATTTCTGTATGTGGTGGGGTGAGAGGAGTAGAAATGATAAATTGACATTTCTTGAGGACAATCGATCCACAGGGACCTTTGGCCAACATATGAAATTGAGAATATGGCCATACAAGTTATATGCGTATTTAAAAATTCTGGATAACGATTCGAACTATTTTTCTTTAAAAAATCCACGCCTATAGCTGTGATAATCCTTATAAAAATATTCTTTAAAAAATCCACGCCTATAGCTGTGATAATCCTTATAAAAATATTCTTTAAAAAATCCACGCCTATAGCTGTGATAATCCTTATAAAAATATTCTTTAAAAAATCCACGCCTATAGCTGTGATAATCCTTATAAAAATATTCTTTAAAAAATCCACGCCTATAGCTGTGATAATCCTCGTAAAAATATTCTTTAAAAAATCCACGCCTATAACTGTGATAATCCTTATAAAAATATTCATTAAAAAATCCACGCCTATAGCTGTGATAATCCTTATAAAAATATTCTTTAAAAAATCCACGCCTATAGCTGTGATAATCCTCGTAAAAATATTCTTTAAAAAATCCACGCCAATAGCTGTGATAATGGTGATAAAAATATTCTTTAAAAAATCCACGCCTATAGCTGTGATAATGGTGATAAAAATATTCTTTAAAAAATCGACGCCTATAGCCGTGATAATGGTGATAAAAATATTCTTTAAAAAATCGACGCCTATAGCCGTGATAATGGTGATAAAAATATTCTTTAAAAAGTCGACGCCTATAGCTGTGATAATGGTGATAAAAATATTCTTTAAAAAGTCGACTCCTATAGCTGTGATAATGGTGATAAAAATATTCTTTAAAAAATCCACGCCTATAGCTGTGATAATGGTGATAAAAATATTCTTTAAAAAATCCACGCCTATAGCTGTGATAATGGTGATAAAAATATTCTTTAAAAAATCCACGCCTATAGCTGTGATAATGGTGATAAAAATATTCTTTAAAAAATCCACGCCTATAGCTGTGATAATGGTGATAAAAATATTCTTTAAAAAATCCACGCCTATAGCTGTGATAATGGTGGTAAAAATATTCTTTAAAAAATCCACGCCTATAGCTGTGATAAGGTGATAAAAATATTCTTTAAAAAATCCACGCCTATAGCTGTGATAATGGTGATAAAAATATTCTTTAAAAAATCCACGCCTATAGCTGTGATAATGGTTGTAAAAATATTGTTTAAAAAATCCACGCCTATAGCTGTGATAATGGTTGTAAAAATATTGTTTAAAAAATCCACGCCTATAGCTGTGATAATGGTGGTAAAAATATTCTTTAAAAAATCCACGCCCATAGCTGTGATAATCCTCAAAAAATATTGTTTAAAAAATCCACGCCTATAGCTCTGAAAAATATAATTTACCAAAAATTCTTTGAGAAATCATCAAAGAAAAATTCTTTAAAAATGTACAGCTGTGAGGAAAACTGTCCTTTCTTAAAGCATCATCTCATTTGTCAAATTAAATCGAAAACCTTCTTAGTTCCACATTGTTGCAAATCATGTCACAGTCATTTGACCAAGGTTCTTAGCACAATAATCCTTTCAGCATTTTTCTTAAATCCACCATGACTTATTTGAAAACATATATAAATAGCATTGCCTTCAATAACATTCATTCCCTACATGGATCAAACAATACCCCCTAAAAAGAACAAAAACACACACACACACTTGTACACAATAATCACACAAACAAATACCGCTCCTCAATTTAATACTCATCCTTTCCTTTTCCGTCATTCCAATAAAAATGAATCAAAGCTAAAAACATATCTATTTGAAATCTCTTAATATATCCTGAATCCTGATATGAATCACCCACCACAATGACCCTGACTTGTTTAACACTCATACAGCCACACACAATAGCTTTACAGTTTTCCTCTTATAGTTCGGTGCACACAAACACATACCCAATTCCACATCTAACTATTGTATAGCTTTGTTGTTATTGTATGCGATGCGGTACTTTCTCTCCTCTTAACTTCCCGAACAAGTTGCGTTTTAGTTTTCAAAGGCCAGGCCGGGCCATACATTCATGCAATTTTTCTATATTGTCCTTTATTTGTTGTTTTTTGCTATAGATGACGGCGATTCTTATTTAGCTAAACCAACGGAACGACTCATTCAGCTAAACTATGAGTATTGTTAGAAGTTAGTTCGTTCGCTGTTGTTGTTCGTGGTGTTTTGTTTCCTTACTATTTCAAAATGCTCCTACAATATATCACCTAAAACGGAAATGCTTGGCAAAGCTTATTTTATTTGCTCTATGGTGGTCAGTATTTTTTATTATTTTGTTAGAAACAAACAATCATGGTCAAAGAGGATATATGGATTGGTTGGTATGTGTGTCTCTCTGTTGGTGTTTATACATGACCCAAGCTATAGGGGGCCATGAGTTAACTCTTTAACCGGCCAACACTTTCAACTTTTGGTGCTATATATCGTATATACAAGTTATTTTGCTCCGGCAAACAACCATATCATTGCTGCGTGTATAGAACAACAATCACATTTATTACCCACAACTTTTCCATGACAAAAGTGAGAGTACGAGAGGAACGAAATAACAACAAAACTATGCGGGTCCAAAAGAAGATGTTAGGAATTAGTTGAAAATGCGAGGGGTTTTGGGAAAAGGAAGACAGAATTCGATTTTTGAAGAATAATTTTCAAGAAAATATCACAGCTAGACCATCACAGCTCTAGGCGTGGATTTTTTAAAGAATATCTTTACCACCATTATCACAGCTATAGGCGTGGATTTTTTAAACAATATTTTTTGAGGATTATCACAGCTATATGCGTGGATTTTTTAAAGAATATCTTTACCACCCTTATCACAGCTATAGGCGTGGATTTTTTAAAGAATATTTTTACCACCATTATCACAGCTATAGGCTTGTTTTTTAGAGAATATTTTTACCACCATTATCACAGCTATAGGCGTGGATTTTTTAAAGAATATTTTTACCACCATTATCACAGCTACAGGCGTGGATTTTTTAAAGAATATTTTTACCACCATTATCACAGCTATAGGCGTGGATTTTTTAAAGAATATTTTTACCACCATTATCACAGCTATATGCGTGGATTTTTTAAAGAATATTTTTACCACCATTATCACAGCTATAGGCGTGGATTTTTTAAAGAATATTTTTACCACCATTATCACAGCTATAGGCTTGTTTTTTAGAGAATATTTTTACCACCATTATCACAGCTATAGGCGTGGATTTTTTAAAGAATATTTTTACCACCATTATCACAGCTATAGGCGTGGATTTTTTAAAGAATATTTTTACCACCATTATCACAGCTATAGGCGTGGATTTTTAAAGAATATTTTTACCACCATTATCACAGCTATAGGCTTGGATTTTTTAAAGAATATTTTTTCAAGGATCTTCACAGCTATAGGCGTGGATTTTTAAAGAATATTTTTACCACCATTATCACAGCTATAGGCGTGGATTTTTTAAAGAATATTTTTACCACCATTATCACAGCTATAGGCGTGGATTTTTTAAAGAATATTTTTACCACCATTATCACAGCTATAGGCGTGGATTTTTAAAGAATATTTTTACAAGGACTATCACAGCTATAGGCTTGGATTTTTTAAAGAATATTTTTTCAAGGATCTTCACAGCTATAGGCGTGGATTTTTAAAGAATATTTTTTCAAGGATCTTCACAGCTATAATCGTGGATTTTTTAAAGAATATTTTTTGAAGGATTATCACAGCTATAGGCGTGGATTTTTTAAAGACTATTTTTTCAAGGATTATCACAGCTATAGGCGTGGATTTTTTAAAGAATATTTTTTCAAGGATTATCACAGCTATAGGCGTGGATTTTTTAAAGAATATTTTTTGAAAGATTATCACAGCTATAGGCGAGGATTTTTTAAAGAATATTTTTTGAAAGATTATCACAACTATAGGCGTGGATTTTTTAAAGAATATTTTTTGAAAGATTATCACAGCTATAGGCGAGGATTTTTTAAAGAATATTTTTTGAAAGATTATCACAACTATAGGCGTGGATTTTTTAAAGAATATTTTTTCAAAGGACCACCACCATATAGGCGTGGGTTTTTAAAGAATATTTTTTGAAAGATTATCACAACTATAGGCGTGGATTTTTTAAAGAATATTTTTTGAAAGATTATCACAGCGATTTTCGGGGTTTTTAATATTTAGCGTAAAGGAAGGTATTGTGATGCAAAACTGATTGGGTCGAAATTGAGCTGCATCAGTACTTAATTAGGCATAGCACCTCATATAATGACAACTCCAAATGTTCGGTAATTGTTTCACGATCTAATCAATATTGGTCCCGTTTTATGTACAATTTTTTTCTGCAATGACAATTTTCATATTGAACCAGCATCTCCACCCCGCCACGGATGGCCTCATATAACATTGCCGTCTAAATTGCAATACTTTGGGGAAATCGGTCCACATTTTGGGGTTTTGCGATTTTAGGAAAACTCTCAATTAAAAAGTGTTAAAATTTGTATGTGGTGTACATTATGATTTACAACAATCGCTTGGTACAATTGTTGGTGTAGGTATACTTCTTGGTATATTCCCTATATTTTTATTTCAAGTAACTATCAGTGGAGGGTATCCAAAGTTCGGCCGGCCGAACTTAAAGCCTTTTTCACTTGGTCCAAGATTTAGCATTCATGTTTAAAATATGTTTTTTTCTGGAACTTCAATTTACACCCCACCTGCAGATATATTTCCAAGTACCTCCCTACCCAATTATCCTCAACATTGCAAAACTTTAACCGTACATTCACGGATGTTTCGCAGAGAAAGTTCTTCATTTGGTCAGTTTAGTTTTGTTTTGGCGTTGTTATTTAGTTTAACTCGTACTCGTATTTTTATTTTTTTATTTTTCTACTATTGTGTTAGCATTTGTTTGTTAGAATCGTATAGGCCGTATATTTTCGTTACCAGCAACCATGATATCTGAAAATTTATTCTGTTACGTACTTATGCCACAACCTTTATCTGCAGTAAGTTGTATTTGTTTGTATGTTTGTATGTATTTTTCCTTACAATCACATATTTTGTTGTTTCCTTCGTTCTTTGACTGTCCGTTTCGGTGTTGTAAATCAGTATCACAAATTATGAGGGTGGCGAGGAAGATTTGTGTTTTTTTCTTGGTTGGTTGCAGTTTTTTTTTCAAGTTTCATACACAAAAAACTTTAAAGTTAAATTTATTAGTTAGTTGGAAGTTAGAAAATTGCATTAAAGGGTATTCGATGTTAGAATTTTTCTTGTGTATTCAAATAATTTTGAAAATCTTTTTAGGAACTGTTGTATTAATGAATATACGACCAATCACTTTCAATAGCCCTCGATCCTGGTCCACAAAGAAATAATTATATGACCATATTCTCATTTTGTGTATCCCTTACACCAACCTGTCGGAATACTAATATCCATACACCATATTCTCCCCTGTAAAAATATAAAAGTCATTACCAAATTCTCTTTACCCTCTCATTATCTGCTGAGAAAATAAATTTCACTTAACAAATGTTTTACACCATCCGCAGAAAGTAAAATAATTTTCACATAACATCCCGCTGGTGTTTCATTACTCCAAATTTTACAACAGTCTCTCTTTATTCTTATTTCATTTTCAACGGAACATTACAAGGAATTTCATTCGCATTACTTTGTAAAGGTGTAGTATCGTAAAATATTCTTTCAGAACATATCCGTAACAATAATAATAGACAATATGTGCAGACCGAAAAGGATTTTCTAGGATATAAATTTAAACATTGGCACATGTGTGTTATCCTCTTCAAATGACAAGTAACCGTTTGACTTTTAATACTTGGCATTTTTCTCGCTCCACCTTTGGCTTGTTAAAGACAGTTGTTTGTTGGATGGATACCTGTAAATTTTGAGAGCTCATAAAAAACAGTTACAAGAGTCCTGTAAGAAACATTTCTGGGTAATACACTTATTCAAGTAACACCCAGTTCTCCCTAGCTCTCACTCTGTCCTCCCTAGCTCTCACTCTGTCCTCCCTTGCTCTCACTCTGTGCCCCAATCTCCCCCTCTCTCTCTCTCTCTCTCTCTCTCTGCCTCTCTTTGTCCCTTACAATGTAATTTTCGTCCTGTTTTGTGGTTTATGACAAATCCCGTAAAACATTCACCTGATGTGCACACCGAACACTAAACTGACAACAATTTTTCATTAAAGTTTACGACCATATATGTATGCACACACATCCATATACATACTCTAGGTTATATGTGTGTCATATAACATTTACTTAAATCCATAAAGTGAACGTTGTCGAATCCCTCAAAAATTATATGCGAATTGTTTTAGGTGACTGGCCCCGATATCATATATATGACGGAAGGTGGTAACTTTTAAGCACGATATATACATATATACATGATCGACCACACTTATATATGAAGATGAAACAATTTATGGGGTTTAGAGGATAAAATTCTAACGCCACACTTGTTGGTTTGCAACAAATTGCACAGCAGATATTTATGGCGCCATCTGTGGCAGCAGACAAATAAAAAGGGGTTTTTATAGAGAAAGAATGAGATACCTGTGATGATGATAGGTAGGGAATGTCAATGTCAATTTTGAGATGATGTAAGGAATGTCAAGAAACTAGTTTGATATAAGTGAGACATCTGGCTGTATGGGCGATTAACCACACACAGACACGCATCTTTAGACAACATTGAGGAAAACCAAAAGGACTTCCCATAAAAGGTAAAAAGTTATTTTAATATACAATAGGAACAAGTAAAAACGATGTTAAGTTCATCCGGACCGAATTGTTTATACCCTCCACCATACGGCTGACATTCAAAATATATAAAGTATTGGAGGCTCCTAGGAAAAATCTCATGCTATGATATAGATAGAACATAACGAAAGATACGCAAGAAAAATATGTTTATCTTTATAGGGGGGCTACCCTGAAACTTAGGTTAATATTAATAGTTTGTGAACGGAGTTGCGCTATACAATGAGAATCCAAAATACTAAATTACAGCCAATTTAGTGGAAAAAAGTGTACAAATCGCCAAAATACCGAATATTGGGATGGAATCGTTATCTGAGAGCTACTCTGAAATGTGTACCAATATTCTGATTTTTGTTACGGAGATGTGTAATATGATGATAACCAAAAATTTGACCTTCCAGTACTTCGTTTCGTCTACCAGATCCATCAACTTACCTATGTCGATTCCTTGACCCTTCAGCCCACCTCTGTAACCCTTCCAGGAACTTCATTCCATCTACTTATTCATTCACTCACCTCTCGTTACTTCTGTGTAGACTCCTTGGTCTCCTCAGGTCTATATAGCCCTCCCAGCGCTTCGTTTCCTCTACCCGACCCTTTAGCTCACCTATATAGTCCTTCTGACCTTTCAATCCACCTCTGCAAACTCCTTAACCTTTTCAGAAACCTCATTCCGCCTCTTTACCCAGCAAGTATCATATTTTCTTGATTTTCAGGAAGTTCGCGAAGAAAATATTCTGCAATTATTACTCTGCAAATCTTCCATCGTCATAACTGAGAAGTATTTCAATAATACCCTGACCGCGGATTCTGTGGATACATATGGTTATAAAAATGCTCAGAACCCCGTGGATGCCATTATCATAATGCATGGTTAATAATGGTTGGGATCAACGACTTTTTATCAATTGGAGGTGTCGGAAATACTGGAGGTAGGTAGGAACATGATATAAAATACATTTTTTATGGAAATTTCTATTTTATTACCCCTTAGCTCAATGGTACCGCCCATGACCGTAATGTGGTAAATTTCTCTGCAATTTCTACACGGTAGGATTGTGTATTTAATGAACTGGAGGTTAATGAACCAATTTTCATCAAGAACATGTAGGGGAGACTGGGGCACCTTCGGCACTTTTTTTTTAGAGCTCTATATCTCAGTACTTATTCAACATATATAACAACTTTATGGCTGATTATTGTCCTCTGACACTTAATTTTAAAAAATAGTACCAAAAAGATATAAAAAAATAGTATTAGTTAAAAAATTTTACAGTTTTGTAAAAAAAGTCAAATTCGCCGAATGTGCCCCAACCCGGGGTAGCTTCGGCATTTGATGGGGCACATTCGGCACCATAGTCATAGCCGGGTAATTGTCATCGCTATCAGTCTGGTTGAAATTCTGATCCTCTAAAAGCTCTATTTGGTTTTAATACGCGACACAATTTTTGAATTTTAGGGCTATATTTTCTAGCGGCGGACGTTGAAATCTCAAAATCGCACACACTATCAGAAATAGGGGTTTTCTATCGCATTTTTGTTAATACAAGCACGTTTAGTCTTATATATGTAATTTCGAACCAGATTAAAGGATTATTTTTAAAGACAAACTCAAAAACATTTTAAGGAAATAATATTGCACTATCTGTATATGGCCGAATGTGCCCCTCTTTAAGATGCCGAATGTACCCCGAATGTACTTTTTATAGTTTTTTTCATTTTTTTCGATCAGTTTTGTAAAAACATTATATTTTTAAATATTTCTATAATAATACACATCGTAGTTAACCACTTTTTAATAATATTGTCTTAAAAATTTAAAAAGTTTTTTACACGAAATACTTACGAAATGGAATTGAAATATTACAGAAACATCTATAAAAATACAAAAACCCATGTATCTAAATAAGCTTATTACCTAGAAATTTCAAACTTTGTGTAAGTTATTTATTTCGATACTCGATACCTATATATCGAAACTAGTGATGTACGGTGAGAGCTTCATATCGAAAACGCGATTGCCGAAGGTGCCCCGATGCCGAAGGTGCCCCAGTCTCCCCTAACTCACAGAGATTTTACAGAGACCTGAAGATCATAATGAGGATATTGTGGTGGAGGCCCCGAAGAACATTTCTCTGATTTCATTGTCCATAAATTTTGCACTGGAAGACAATCGAATTTTGGAACTCTGAAACCTGGAAGGGTATGTGTATTTTTATAATCTCGCCGTGAATGTCTCTTTGGTAGCCTAAGGATTGAGGATGTGGTTCGCGAGATTTGCAATACCAACCTCCTAGAAGTAATAGCAATGCCAGTGCAAAATTTCAAAGATCTATCTCAAATATTGCGATCTCTGTCGTAATTTCAACAGACAGACTTTACTTCCTCGGAAGCTGCGAAAAGTATCGAGCTTTAGGAAGAGCAGACGAACTCCAAACCCACAAAAAAGAAAAAAAATCCTGTCTGCAGATATAGAGAAAAGGTAGATTCGACCTGCAGTAAAAGGAGACTGTCATGAGAATCCATCGACTGAGGTCGGCGAAGCTAACTCTAATATCAAGAAGACCACATGTACATCGGGATTTTTCCTTTTAGACCGGGAATCTCAAAAAGACTAACCGGGCTTTAACAAAGCGGAAGTGGGTAACAACAATTGGAAAGGATTCGCAATTTTATGTAAAGGTTACCAAGAGGCGCAATGGAAACGAGTACTATTATGGAAAATAAAAAAGACCTATAAGAAGTCATGGAGGCGTTTAATAATAAGAACATTAAGCATTGACGAGCAAAACGTAGAAGGGACTTTCAATAATGTAGGCTTGGACAGGTCTTTAATGGCTAGTCTGGCTAAAGGTGGGAAAGATAACGGGCTCCCGTTTATTGGAGGACAAATGAGATCATCCAAATAAAACTACATCGAGGTGAACCGGCAACAATGGCTCCGATCGAGAAATCAATTAGAAGTAATCAGAATAATCCATGAACCTTGTACAATTAAAAAACAGAAAAGTCGGACTGGGCCGACTATATGATACCCTTCACCATTTTAGATATATTGTACATATGTACCCTTACAATTGTATGTCAATGTTCACTCGAAGGAACATACTCATGCCTTTCTGCAACCTATGGTAAATTAAATATAATTCGGGAGATTTAGAGTCGTCTGCGTACTATGGGACAAATTTAAATATGAACCGATGTTCACGAAAATTAATACACATCACTCTAGACTTAATAAGGTACACTATGCTAAATTTCGTGCGGATCGAAGGATATATAGGGACACCATTTACACAAAATCGGACGAAAATATATATGGGAGCTATATCTAAATCTGAACCGATTTTCACGAATCTTAGCACACATCATTCTAGACTCAATTCAGAACGCTATGCCAAATTTCGTGCAAATCGAAGGATATATAGGGACTTTGGTGCACCATTTACTTAAAATCGGATGAAAAATATATATGGGAGCTATATCTAAATCTGAACCGATTTCCACGAAACTTAACACACATCACTCTAGGCTTAATTCAGTACGCTATGCCAAATTTCGTGCGAATCGAAGGATATATAGAGACTTTGGTGCACCATTTACATAAAATCGGACTAAAATACATATGGGAGCTATATCTAAATCTGAACCGATTTTCACGAAATTTAACACACATTGTTCTAGACTTATAATTCAGTACGCTATGCCAAATTTCGTGCGAATCGAAGGATATATAGGGACTTTGGTGCACCATTTACATAAAATAGGACGACAATTTATATGGGAGCTATATCTAAATCTGAACCGATTTTCTCCATATTTAGCACACATCGTTCTAGGCTTAATTCAGTACGTTATCCCAAATTTCGTGAAAATCGATGGATATACAGGGACTTTGGTGCACTATAAACCTAAAATCGGACGAAAAATATATATGGGAGCTATATTTAAATCTGAAGCGATTTTTCCCAATTTCAATAGGGTTTGTCCTTGGGTCAAATTAATGAGCTGTGCCAAATTTTATCTAATTCGAATCAAAAATGCGACCTGTACTTTGTTTACAATTTAATATGGACCCCCATCGATCTGGATAGATGTAAATTTAAAGGGACTATGTTCTCCTCGAATTTGAGTCATCAAAGATATAGAAGTTCTGAGGAAACTAGTAGTAAATATTGTCTCCATTAGCGAGACAATTAAATTCAATCTGGTGAGGAAAATAGACATTAATCAATTACAAAAGTACGTGGTCTTTGTTAGAGGTTGGGCAGCGATTTCACGTCAGATCACATTCTCGAAGTTTTCGGTATAAAAAAATATGCTGAAGGTCTTCAATGGAAAATCTGGCAAAGATAATGGATCCAACACTATGTACTTCTGGATTGGGAAAACAACGATCGGATAGCGAGGGGAGAATTTAAATAAGACCTATAATGTATCACCCCGGCAACAGTTTGCCCCATTTCGTGATTCCTTCCATAAGGTAGAATTTGTAAAGTCTGACCCCTTATTGACCCTCTGCGAATGGCGGAATATCGAAAATCCCAAGCCAAGTAAGAGGATGTTTTTAAATTGGAAGTTGATCAACCCTTTGAAAGTTATAAGGGGGATTATCGAAGCTACTACTAATTTTACCTAGACTGCGCTATTTATTATACGACTATTAACACCAGAGGGGTTGAATCGGTTCTTTTGTAGAATATTGCACTAAAATGATTTGACAAATTTGTCATACTTTCGGTCCACTGGAGGTATATTATTTTTCTCATATCCTTCAATGAGAATTCCCCCCTTCATAATGATTGTTGGTTGAAATGTATAAAGATTCCTTCTTGGATCCTTTTATAAGAATATGTGTATGTATATATTTTGCAATAAAATACTTATATATTACTAGCGGGACCCGTGGCGCTTCGCTGCCCCTGCTGAAGTTATCAAATTAAAATTTTGATATGAGCAATTAGTATTTAATTTTAAAATTAGGTAAACCCTGGTATTTTTATATGCTCGCATTAACACTACAAAAAAGTGTGAAATGTCCATGTGTAGTAGTTGTATAGTAGTTATTAAATAATTCGCTGTTTTCTGTAATGGTGGTATTTTTTCTGAAACACAACAATTAAAAAATTATAATGTCTATACTTTTTATTAATTTTACACAATTGATCTCCTCCAGCTGTTACTTCCTCCACAAAATGGCATTTTTAAAGAAAATTAATGGTATATCTGAATTTAACCTATCCCAGTCTCTGACTTTTTTCAGTTGATAAAACGATTTATAATTAAAATGTACACTACTCACTTCAATGTTTTTGTTTCTTTTGTTTTTTTTTTTAATCCAAGTAACATTTTGTTTAATTTTGTTCAAAATAAATAATTTTTCACAAACTGACAAAAATTGAAAATTATAATGTCAACCATTTTTTTTTTCAATTTTACACAATTTTTATTTCAATATGCATACATATGTATGTATGCAATTAAAAATATATCCTGATCGTTCGAAAATATATCCCTATCAGATGATGAGTATTTGTATCCATGATACTATAACATATTTTCAAGCCGCTACCTTAAGATATATGAATACCTGTGATGGTATTACTCCCCAGTTTTATCTAACCTACATGTTACTTCCATGGGATCGCTTGACTTACTACAAACATTTTAGTAAAATTTTTTTAGTGGTTTTTGAGTCCACAAACAATATGTTTTCTACTTTCTACGTATAGATTTAATGCAATGAGGTGTGCATTTTCCCTTGTCCGCGGTCATGTTGTGCTCAGCAATAATTTGAAGTCGGTATCTGAAACCGTACTTAAGATATACACAAATTACATGTTCATAATTTTTGAGGTATGATTGCGTTCGATGCTATAACACCGCACCCTCGGGAAATCTTAGAAGTTTATAAAGCATATGTTATTCCCAGAGCATGCTATGACGTTTTGTGAAAATCTCAGTAAAATCTTTTCAGCATTTTTAGAGTCTACAAACAAAATATTTTAAATTTTCAATATACTGATTTTTAAAATGCAGTTAAAAATGCATTTTCGTTGATCGTACCACGCTCATTTTTGTATGGATGGTGTGTATTGACACCTTCGTTATTCAGGCAAATTGTGAAAACGGTATCTGTAACCGTTCTTAAGATAAACGCATATTACATGTTCAGAAATTTTGAGGTATGTTTACTATTGATGCTATAACTCCGCATCCACGCGGAATTTTAAAAGTTTATATAGCCTATGTTACTTTCAGGGCATGCCCCGACATACAGTGTAAATCTCATTAAGATCTGTTCAGCGGTTTTGGCGTCTATCGGTAACATACAAACAAACAAATTTTTTTCTATTTTATATATATAGAAAACAATATTTATTATATAAAAATGTAACTGAAATATTTTACACAGGAATTTCTATTAAATATTTACAAAAAGTTAAACTAAACTAGGATTATTTCGATTATATTTTTAATACATATGTACCTAGATACACATCTATGTAACATTTTCATGTATATTATTTATAAAATGTCAATTTTTTTAACTTTTTTATCTCTGCCAAAGAAACACTGTCTCTTGACTGCATTTTTTGTTGCAGTTGTTCTTATTTTTGTTCAAATATGTAAATATATCTATTTTTAGTTTGAACAACAACAAAAAAACAGTTCAACTAACTTTGAGTTTTTATCCAAATGGGTGATGTTTTCTAACAAATCTAATTAAAAGAAACTTGCATTAAATTTAAATATTTATATGACACAAAAATGGTGTTGTTGTTCTTGTGTCTGTGTGTGTAGAAAAGTTAATGTTTTGTGGTTTTGTTTTCTTGTTAACATTTTAGGTAAATGTACAAAACTAGCAACAACTACAACACAAAAAAGAAATTCAAATGATTTTTTATTTAAATATTAAAAATGTTGTGGTTATGTATCAAATTAAATTACATTTTTCAAGTCAAAAAGTTAAGGATGACAGAATTACATATTGATTTCCTATTGGAGAACAAATAAAAAAATTACATAAATATTTAAGTGATGTAAATGCCTATTTAGAAAAAATACATCTATTGAGAATTGTAATTTTACGTTAGAAGTATATTTATACGTACTATTGTACTTAATTAAGGCAACCAGATTTTGAAAATGAAAATAGATGACAAAAAGAAAAAAGTATATTTTTTAATAAAAAATAATAGTATGTGTATAAAACGTATATTTTGATATACTAAATAATAATATAAAATGAGTTAGAAAGCCGTTAATTACTACCGTGCGAAATTTTTGGTCATAAGCGAATAATCTTGGGATCTCTATATAAGGAACATAGCACAGATGTAGACCAATGTCGACTATGTTTTCCAAGGATATTTTGCAATCCATAGGCCGCAAGGAATAGTAAATTACATTCACCTTTGAAGGCTAATTTAAATAAAATTAAAAAAAAATGAAAAGGTGTTCTTCTATATTGGGGGTCTAGAAACATGGAGCTCAAAATATCAAATTACAGCCAAATCGGGTTCAAAATGTGTCCAGGAACTCTAAAAATACAAACAGTTAATAATTAATATTTTTTATGGAAATTTGTTACCAAATTAGAACTCAAAATATAAAGAAAACAGTAAGGAAAGCAGTAAAGTCGGACTGGACCGACTATATCATACCCTTCACCACTTTGGGTATATTCTACATATATATCATAACATACGTCGCGTCTTTGTTATATATCTATATCTGAACCGATTTCAGGGAAACTTGTCAGAGACTAATTTATATTACGTACGTTGTGTCAATCGGCCTAGCTATGGATCTTTTCACGAAGCTTAGCAACACCATTCTAAACATAATTCAGTACCCTATACCAAAATTCGTGCAAATCGAAAGATATATAGGGACCTTGGTGCACCAATTACATAAAATCGGACGAAAATTTATATGGGAGCTATATCTAAATCTGAACAGATTTTCATGAAACTTAGCATACGTCATTGTAGACTTACTTCTGTACGCTATGACAAATTTCGTGCAAATCGAATGATTTTCAGAGACTTTGGCGCACCATTTACTTTAAATCTGACGAAGATGTATATGGGAGCTATATCTAAATCTGAACCGATTTTCATGAAACTTAACACACATCATTCTAGACTTAATTCAATACGGTATGCCAAAATTCGTACAAATCAAATGATTTTCAGGGACTTTGGTACACCATTTACCTAAAATCGGGGGAAACTATATATGGGAGCTCTATCTAAATCTGAACCGATTTTCATGAAACTTAGCACACATTATTATAGACGCAATTCAATACGCTATGCCAAATTTCGTGCAAATCGAAAGATATATAGGGTCTTTGGTACACCATTTACCTTAAATCGCACGAAGATTTATATGGGAGCATATCTAAATCTGAACCGATTTTCACGAAACTTTGCACACATCATTGTATACTTAATTCAGTAGGCTATACCAAATTTCATGCAAATCGAAAGATATATAGGGACTTTGGTACACCATTTACCTTAAATCGGGCGAAACTATATATGAGAGCTATATCCAAATCTGGACCGATTTTCACGGAACTTAGCACACATCACTCTAGACCTAATTCAGTAGGCTATACCAAATTTCGTGCAAATCGAAAGATATATAGGGACTTTGGTACACCATTTACCTTAAATCGGGCGAAACTATATATGGGAGCTATATCTAAATCTGGACCGATTTTCACGAAACCAATCGGAAGATATATAGGGACCATTTACATTAAACTATATTTGGGAGCTATATCTAAATCTGAACCGATTTTCTCCAATTTCAATAGGGTTCGTCCTTGGGCCAAATAAGTGACATGTGCAAAGTTTCATCTAAATCGGATCATAAAGGCAATCTGTACTTTGTTCACAAAAATACATGGACGGACGGACATGCATAAATCGACTCAGAAAGTGATTCTATACATATTCTCAAAAATTTTCACTGAAATTTCATAAAATTTATTAATTTGTATTAATTTACAAAAATAAATATTAATCAAGTTTTTTAAAATATAGATGACAAAGTGGTTAGATTTTAGAAATAGATGAGGTCCTAAATTTTATGCATGATAGCCAGTTAAAATAGTACGGTCACCATAATTTTATGATAGATGCTTTTTAGTTAGACTCTGCTCAAAATTCATGGGTCAGCTTTTTGATCAGCTCCTTCGATCCACGATAGTCTTTGTGGTACTAAAATCGATCGGGACTTTTATACATAGCCCCTATGTCATGATAAATTGGGGTAAGTTTGCAAAATTTGGCTATATGTATATTGAAAATGTTCTGCGAAGATGTTGTTTACAAAGAAAGGTCTCGAATTTAACAATTACATCCACTTCCTAATACTCAGAATATCAAATATTTTTGTTCCCGTTATATGGGGGGCTATACCAAGACAATAATTTTTAGTGGATATAATTTATAACCACTGGGAAGCAAACACAAATCAAATAAAAGACAATTCGGTTATAAAATGTTTCCAAATTACCGAATAGTGAGTAGCCCGCAACTTAGGACAATATTGTGATTTTTAAAATAAAACATTACAGCAAATCGGCTGAACGGCGTGTCTAAAATCCCCAAAATCCGATTGGGGAATATCATTATATGGGGCTATACCAAAACGTGAATCGATATATCCCATTTTTAATACCAAACACTCTAGCAGTGTTGAGTTATATAGTGATTTAAATAGACGACGAACATCGCTAATTGAGTGAGCGAACTTTTCAGTTGACATTTTGTATACCCAATGGACTCTCTGTTGAATATCTCGATTTATATCAAACGGACATTAATATATAATTATCCGTAGAGTGAATGCAAACAGGTCTGTCAACATAAATCAAGTAGCAACATTTAAGGAGAATCTGTATTCGAATTAGAAAATAAAATTTTATGTGGCGCCATCTACCACGTAGTAGTAACATTTAATGGGTAAAGAAAATTCACCACTTCCAAATTACATTATAAATTCAAATTGTTACTATCATGAAATTCACCTTAATGGTGATCTTCACCACTAATCGTGCTATAAATATGATCAGGGCTGGGAGTTTTCAAAAACAACATATTGATTTGCCTTAAGTAAAACTTTCCATCCTATCTGTTGTCGTCAAGATACAACCATCACATACATAAAATCGAATACAAAGATATGTATATGAGATCGATAATTAAATCTATACGGATTCGCATCACGTCAGACATTAGACATTTCCGTCCATAGTTCAATTGCGAATATAATTGAAAAATGGACGGACATGCTTTCTAAGATTGAATGCTGAAAATTTGTCTGTGTGTCTCTATATCGGTCCGTATGTTCAAATCACGATAAAGATCGCATTATTTGAGATAGAGATTTGAGATAGAGATATCCATATATGCCTATGTTTTGGGGTAGCCTACATATAACGATATCCCCCAATATTCGGAACTTTTATGGTTTCGGACACATATTTCTACTTAATTGATTTTAATTTGTTATTTTGGGTTGTGGTATGGTAGTAAATCTTCCTACTAAAAATTGTAATTATTGGTCCAGTTTTAAGCAAGTCCTTATATAACGCTAAAAGTTCGTTGTTTTGGTGATCTTGAGCACATGTCTCCACCAATTTGGAAGCAATTTCATATTTTAAATTCCCATTGAGTAAAAAATATCCCTACCACAAATTATCAGCATTGGCCCATGTTTTCGGGTAGCACCCACATAATTGTAAGCCCCATTATTCGGTATTTGGTGGTTTTAGGCACTTCTTTTAACCGATCTAGTTTGATTTTTGAGGTTCTCATGGAGTGTCAAATCTTCCTACTAAACATGATCAATATAGGTTCACTTATTAGGGAATCTCTCATATAACGCAACATCTCAAACTTCGGTATTTTGGGGAGCTTGAGCTTGAAACGTAATTAAACCAAATTAGCTGAAATTTTATATTTTGGATTCTCATTGAGTGGTAAATCTTCCCAATAAAAATCATCAATATTGTCCCACGTTTACGAATATCCCCCAAATAGGGGTACACCCACTATTCGGTATTTGGGAGGGCTTAGCCACCTTTTTACGCACCAAATTCGCTCTAATTTGAGTAATTAAATACATGCGGGTTAAATGTTTCTACCACAAATTATCAATGTCAGTTTACGGTTTGGTGTAGCTCCCATAGAACAGTATCAACTCATTTTCGGCAATTTTAAGACTTTGGCCGCATTTTCAAACGAAGGAGCTGTAATTTTGTATAAACGGTTCTGGAAGGCTGACTTATATAAAAATATGTGCGATTTATATATAGGCCCAATTTTTTGATTCAGTATTAAGTGATAATAGGTTGATAGATCGGATTCCTAGTGGATAAAAAATAGAATATCTGTAATTTGTAACACTACTTTTTGGGAGCAGGGAGAGTCTACTATTACATAACACCGTATCACCACGTGTTCAACATAAGGTCGTTTATTCCGATATTTTTAAACTATTTAAACTTTCATACCACAGTCCCCATATGCCGGTGCATGCCTATATTCGATATTTTGCAGATGTGTTCAAACGATTTCCGAAGTTGTAGTATGATTCTCATTAGTAATATATCAAATATATCAATTCAGTTCATTTTTTATGCAACTTCAATAACGGTTATGTACGATTTTCGGTATTTCCTTATGCCGATTATTTAAATCTGATGTAATTTTTTGTACTCAGTTGGGAGAAATTCTTCTTAACACACTATTACAAAGATTTTTGGGTCTTTAAAGATCCACCCAAATTGTTCGTAATTTGACATTTTCATATCTTATACGTAAAACTGCAAACACGAATTAAACATATATACAAATATAAATAATACTGCCATCTAGTGTCATTTACCATAGGCTTATGTGATCTAGTGATCGTTAGAACTAAATTCACCATCAATAGTTCACAAATTCACCATACATGGCATCCATTTAATCAACTACAATTGAACTGTTGCTATGGTAACTATAATACAATTGTTTACCGTTGTGTACATATCCCATATGGTCTAGTGGCTAGGATATCTGGCTTTCACCCAGAAGGCCCGGGTTCGATTCCCGGTATGGGAAAGTTTTTTTTTGTTTAATTTTATTATATTTTCCCTTATTTTACAAATTTTCTATTTGAATGTGTGGAACTGTATATGATTTTAAAGGATAATGACAACTTGCGGTTACAGAATATTCGATAATAATTTGTAAACATTAATGACAATCGGCTAGCATTCTAATACCCAGAGAATAATTTTCAACAGTTTAACACGGTTTTGATGACCTTACTTTACACATATTGATAAAATAAAATAGACCTAGATTATCTCATATATAACAAATTTTCTATTTGATTTGAACTGTATAGGATTTTAAAGGAAAAATGACAACTTACAGGCACAGAATATTCGATAATAATTTGTAAACATTAATTACAATCGGCTAGCATTCTAATACCCAGAGCCCTTCAATACCGAACGGGTCCTTCAGTGAATGGGGAGAAGGCCAAGCTGATGGTATCAACGCGCAGGACGTCCAGTAGACACGGACCAACTTTCAAACTTGAGAACTACAGCTTCGAGGAAGAATTGAGTTGACCAAATGATGCTACTATGGTCTAAATAAGCAGTTTAGAAAGAAGGCCACCTCCCGCCAGACCAAACACATACGTTACAAGACGCTGATACTATCCGTGCTGTTATATGGGTGTGTTTGAGAGAAAATGTCTCCGAAAGATCTTCGGGCCGAACAGCTTCGACGATGAATATCGGCGTCAAATGAACCAAGAGCTTTACAATCGATACGCGGACATTAACATAGTCAGTCATATCGAGCTGCAGTGACTACGGTGGCTAGGCCATGTTGTGCGAATGAATGAGAATGTAGAAGGGTAAGGACACGAAATAGATGGAAAGATCAAGTAGAAGACAACATCTCGAAACATGGTATTTCAAATTGGAGGAGATGCGCACAAGACAGACGCGCTTGGAAATCTTTTTTAAGCTCGGCTTATGGAACAACCGTTCTGAAACAACCCAGCTAAGTAAGTATTTTCAAATTTATAAACTTTATGTATAAATCTAATATAAGTCACCTCAACGTTTTATGCCAACATAATATCTTGTATGCTTTATAAATGTCAATAATCACAAAATTTTGACAAAAGGAAGTGCACAAAATCACCATATTCTCCCCGACGGGGAATTGAACCCCGGTCTCCCGCGTGACAGGCGGGGATACTAACCACTATACTACCGAGGATTGTTATTCTTCCAATATAAAATCCTAATCACAAGATACGAAATTGCAAACTCCGCGAACAACCTTTTAAATTTACTAAATTTAAAAAAATATATATGTGCAGAAGTTCTATTCATGCGATATTTCGAGGAATTTTATTATACCACGATTTTAGTATTGTGTCCTGTGGTCTCATTAAAATAAAATATATACAGTAGAAATCGGATATAAGAAACTCAAAAAACCGGAGATTTCTTTCTTATATGCGTTTTTTTCTTATATGGAATTATCGGATATAAGAAAGTATAAGCTCGGTGTTTTTGATCATCTTTCTTATATGCGATTTTTTCTTATATGAGATGTGCTTATATCCGATATCTACTGTAGCATACATATATTGTCATGTATTTGGCATAAAAAGTGTTTTTACCGATATCTTAGACCATTATATATTTTAAAAAATCTGCAATATATTTACATGGAAATTATTATATAATTTGTGTTTTTTTTTTTTTTTTTTGGTAAAAATTTGTAAAAAAATTTGTAAAAAATTTGGTAAAAATTTGTAATTCAATCAGAAGCGTATTTAATAACTTTTATCTTGCATATTTTATAAATTCCGATACTATTCAATTTCCGAAAAAAGTAAGTGCACGATATCACCATATTCTCCCCGACGGGGAATTGAACCCCGGTCTCCCGCGTGACAGGCGGGGATACTAACCACTATACTATCGAGGATTGTTATCCTTAGAACATCAAATCCTTTCCATAAGTTGTGAAAATGGAAAAAAAACTAACAAACAACCCTCTAAATTTAAAAAACCTACAGAAATTCTATTCATTAAAATATGTATGTTTGTATATTTGTTTGCTTTACAAAATACTGCCTATTTTAAAAATATCCTCAACGAACACAGCGAGCTCTTCACTCATCCATACCGACGAAGTGCTGTTGTTTGTATAGGCGTAGAAACAACCCCTATACGTTTATAGAGGAACACAATGGATTTCTTTAAAGAATACAAGAAAATAAAACACACAGCAGAACATAAAGTTATGACAGCGAATATAGGGGGGATAACGAATGAAAAGCACATAAAGGAAACAGATTATAAAATGAATAAAATATACAATCTTTAGATGTAATGAGGGTAAAATTTTGTAATGAATAGCAGCGTAAGAAATTTTGAAAAAGGCATATGAGAATTATGAGATATAGAAGGCAGTGACAGAAACATGTTGCTTAGAATCAAACTAGGTTATAGTAGGAAATATGAAAAAGTCATCTGCGAATTATAAGTAAAAAATCAGGAACTAAAATCATGTTAGGTATATGGCAAAAAGGTATTCTTATTCCTCCCCGACGGGGAATTGAACCCCGGTCTCCCGCGTGACAGGCGGGGATACTAACCACTATACTATCGAGGATGTTGCATTAAATTGAAATTTATCCAAAATGCTGAATTCGCTGCACTCACACAGCCTTCATTTCAAAATGACTAGAAAAAATTCTCATTAAATCTGCAGTACTTTCGAGTTATATATGCAACTTTTTACTATTCTGTGTGTGAGGTCGAGAACAAAAAAGAAGGGTGTAAAAAGCATACATTTTGAAACAAATATTCATTTTTTATGGCAAAGGCGGGAATTTTGTATATACCTATATTGCCTAAAATCGGTCAAAATGACTTCATTCTGAAAAATTTTTTATTGTGTAAAGAAATTTTTTTAAACTATTTTTTTAATATTTGTTACATTATTTACAATCATACAAAACGTTGTTATTATTTGTTTTCGGTGGTAGGGCTCTCGGGTTTCCCCTTTTGAAAAATAAGAGCGCGGACAAAACGTTCAAAAAAAGAGGAAGACTTTACTCTAAGAGTGAAATCGACTGGAAATATAAAATTAATTTTTCCCGATTTGTGTGTTCGTATGTGTTTCTAGAGTAGCAAACGGGTTTCGATGTTGTTGTACCGATCTGGTCATATAAGAAATTTACTTTATACAGTAATAAAAGTAGTTTGATTATTTAATATTTCAAAAAGGTCAAAATGACCGCTTTTAGGCTATTTAGGTATAGCACATGTGAATACGGGGAATGAAAGAGGGGAGGAAGCAGCTACTATGATTAATAAACGCAGTTCTATGTGGTAGAAAAAGTCACCAAATTTTAAAAAGCTGAGTCATAATATACACAATTGTTTTTGTACTTGAAATTTAAAAACCGTCAAAATGACTGCTCTCGGCAATCTAGTGTTAAGGATATTCAAATACGAATAACTTTTCCCGGCCAATTTTAATCGATTGACGATCTGAATTTTTTGGCAATCTACGATGCACTGCAAAGGACACATAAAATATCTATAATCTCCCCGACGGGGAATTGAACCCCGGTCTCCCGCGTGACAGGCGGGGATACTGACCACTATACTATCGAGGATGTTAATACCAATTCTTAATCCAAATAAGTCGAGTTTTAACCCAGAAGTGTGGAGGAATGCAATGCAGAGGACATATAAAATATTTATACTCTCCCCGACGGGGAATTGGACCCCGGTCTCCTGCGTGACAGGCGAGGATACTGACCACTATACTATCGAGGATGTTAATACCAATTCTTAATCAAAATAAGTCGAGTTTTAACCCAAAAGTATCAAGAAATGCATTACACCTCTTATTTTTAAGTTACTGTGCTTACTACACGTTAAATATTATAATCAGAATGCTAAGGACCATTTACTCCAGAACATAGTGGTATGGTCTGAAGAACCTCAACAAGCTCAGACAAAAGTCTTGAACCATTTACCCGATATATGTTAACCGAACATTATCAAAACATTAATTCCTATCTGTGTAAACTTACGGGTATAAGCATGGACCCCAAAGAGACAAAAATGAAGTTTTTGTTCCCCATAATATTAAGTGATCATTACCAAAATTTCGTAATCCATAACTACGGTCTGTAATTTGAATCCAAATTATAATGGACAGACGGATACACATGGATGGATCTACTCATCAAGTGTGATAGTGGATCTAGAACTGGTAATTGGGTCTCCAAAACTCTTTAGTCCACATAAACCTCACGCCATAATTGGGTAGGCTTTAAAAATCATGAACTACAACATACGTATTACTAACAATAACCAGTTACCCACAGATTGGTTCTGCTGATATTTTCAATATCTCCGTCAACGCAGACCAAATTATTAATCTTATTTTCTTTGTATGTAGGATGGAATAACCTCAATTAAACTGATCCCATCAACAATCTGTCTAGTCGAGTCGAGTCCATATTGTCAAATTTCTACCAACGTTCTTCGACATTATCTATGTGTTCTCACCTAATTGTAATTTAAAATATTTTAATTATCTCCCCGACGGGGAATTGAACCCCGGTCTCCCGCGTGACAGGCGGGGATACTGACCACTATACTATCGAGGATGGATAAACAAACTGGAAATAAATTCGTAGAGTTGTTCCTTTCCAAAGTAATTAAAGAAAATCTCCAATGTTTGATTTGAAATGAATAAAAAATTTCAGGGTGGAACACTCAATAAGAAGCCTTATAATAGTAATACCAAAATATTTATATTGTCTCCCCGACGGGGAATTGAACCCCGGTCTCCCGCGTGACAGGCGGGGATACTGACCACTATACTATCGAGGATGATTGGGAATGCTTGAAAATAAAATCGTGTGCTGTTGCTGGACCAAATTACAATGGGCCAGTGCCACACTTTGGTAGCCTATGGTTATCTGTACACCGTACAAATATAACTTCTCTTGATTCCAATATTGATTTAAATCCGAAGAAGTACTACATAGCACTCCATAGGGGTACAATTTCCAAGTCTCGACTATTATTTGCAGGCAGGTTTTGTTTGAAAATGAATTCCAAATACGATAACAATATCGTCACAGGTAACGAATCATGGATCAATGTGTATGAGCCAAGAACAAAGCACCAATCGACCATGTGGGTTTTCGAAGATGAGACAAATCGAACCATTTAGAACCTCTGCTCATTTTCTAATTTAGAGTAGATAATTCTTAGAACATTGGTAGACGAATCATAGATCAATGGGCATGAGCCTAAATCAAATCACCAATCGACCGTTTGGATTTTCGAAGACGAGACAAATTGAACCATTTGCCCATTTGCGGAACCTCTACCCAATCTTCTAATTTGGAGTAAGTAATTCTTAGAGTATTGGTAGAAAATTGCCAATATAGGTCCATGTTTTGACCCAGTTGCAGTATGTTTAAGGTCCCAGCTAAGTTTGCGTATATTTTGTTCCATTCCAATCGAATTTATTAATCTGACATTTTAGTAGTTATCTTGAAACCTCATATCCAATAATAGTAATAAAAAATATTTCCCCAAGAGTACTCCCAAATATTTAGATATGTAATTATTGTTATTGCACTACAAACAATAACAAATATCACTTTCGACCTTTACCCTGTTGGGATATGCATATGTAGATATGTCCTCATTTCATATTAACACATGACTGATTGTCTGTAACCAAATATTTAAATAATTTATTATAATATGACAGCATATCCGTAACAACAACACACACGCTCACACGTGTTTGCATCAAAATTATTTGGCAAAGGATAACGATACCCACACATCCATGCCTATAAAAAGCCCCCAATATGTTTTCCTATATTTGTGGAAATGCCATTAAATACGGCATGACCGAATGTGTCCCCAGTGTAATACCGTAACTGAATCTATAATATGATATGTTATACCATAGGTGTAGTAGCATGTGTATGGTAATATTTTTATGTGGCAAGGTTGCAGCCCTTTTGTTTGTGTACACGGTAGCATGTATGTTTTATGACATATTACCACCACGAAAACCGAATAAAATTGTATCTTCTGAATTTTCATTTTTGCAAATGCATTATGTAAACAATTGTTGTTGTTGTTGTTCGGGGTCACATAAAACCGCATTCATATCTGCATTAATATTAGCATATTCACACATTTATGTTGCATTGAAAAAACACTGCATTATATTAAGGTTTGCTATCATAAAATATTAAGAGCGAAAACAAATCTCAGGTAATAAAATAATAATGCAATTAGCTCCGGACAGCTTCTGTAATGTAACAGAATGTAATTAACGACAACGAGAAGCTCGTGAACGAATTAAATTGTTATAAAGATATTTATAAGGTCACTGCATGTATCTTATATGAGAATATCAAGTCCTTTCGTTTAACCCATTACCGGCCTCTGACCCATATGAGGACACCTGTTTAAACAGAGACAACTATAAGTAATACCGTAAACTTTCTCATTGTAAATGCCCATAAGGCTTACGTGTGATTTATAAACAAGGACGCGTGGTCCCAAGAGCCAAATCAAGTGTTATTTTTAGTGTTTTGTAATCTCGGTTCAGTTGTGTTTTTTAAAAAGTTTTACTATTATTAATTATACCAAGTGATTTAAAGTTAGTAATTTTTGGTGTATAATATCTCGATTACGTGTAGAGAAGCGTGTTATATTTGAAAAAAACAAAAAGTGAAAAATTCGGCTAAAAGGTAAGATAAGGTTCTTATGTAGGGACACACCTTTTTCTAAAAAGTGAGTTTTTAAGTTTTTTATGGAATCCCTTTTTTTAGTCGATAATGAATTGATAAAAATCAATTAAAGCAATTTTTGACCGACAGTTTTCATTTGGGCGTTAATGGGTTAATAATAAGGTAACAAGATTTTAAGTGAGTGATAGAAAAACAACAACATTTTATATATGGTTAGAAAGTCTGTTCTAACACCATCGCGTAGGTCTGTGCTTCCAAAATTGCTTTCAATAATCTTCGTAATTTTCTCGGTGATCTCACCTAATTCAAAATATTTGAACTATCTCCCCGACGGGGAATTGAACCCCGGTCTCCCGCGTGACAGGCGGGGATACTGACCACTATACTATCGAGGATGGATAAACAAAGTAGTAATAAAATGGTAGAGTTGCTTCTTTCCAAAACAAAACAGCCAGTAAGGAAAGTTCAAAAGTCGGACGGGGCCGACTATATGATACCCTTCACCACTTTGGGTACATAAAAAAAAATGTCAATATCTACAATATCCTGTAGATAGAACGGACATAGAATCATTGGAGGACCACTGAGATGGAATCGGGCGAAATTAAATGTGCTAAATAGATATTTGAACCAATTGAAAAACCCCATACACATACCATTCTGAAATCAAGGAAAAATTGCATGTCAAACGGACAGACTTGGTTTCTTTGGTGAATCATTTGTATGAAATCGAGTAAAATTATGTATGAGGGCTATATAAAAACACATGGACCTCATTGAGTAATATAGTGTAATTGAGTAATATAGAGAACATAGTGATTACAAAAAACAAATGGTGTATGCAACACCTTTTTTTTTGTAATCACTATATTCAATTTTATACCCTCTACCAAATTTTGTGTAACCACCATTTACACAAAATCGAAAATATATGTAAGAATTATTATCAAAATCTGAACCGATTTCAACAAACCTTATCACGCATCATTTTTTTTCTTAATAGCATTCGCTATGCATAATTTTACTCCATCAGACTAATGTTCGGAGTTTGTTGTATTATTCACAAAAAATCGGACGAAACTATATTTAGGAGCTATATCTAAATCTGAAACTTCGCAGACATCAGTCTGGATCCAATGCAGTACTCCGTGCAAAATTTTGTTCCAATAGGACAAATATTGGGAGTTTGGTGTATCATTCACAAAAAAACGGACGAAACTATATATGGGAGCTATGTCTAAATCTCAACAGATTTTTACACAACTTCGCAGACATCAATCTGCACCTAAATCAGTAATCTGTGCAAAATTTTGTTCCAATCGGACAAATATTGGGAGTTTGGTGCATCATTAACATAAAATCGGACGAAACTATATATGGGAGCTATATATAAATCTGAAGCGATTTTCTCCAATTTCAATAGGGTTTGTCCTTGGGCCAAATAAGTGACCTTTGTTAAATTTCATCCAATTCGGATTATAAATGCGACCTGTACTTTGTTTACAATTTTACATCGACAGACGGACGGACGGACATGCATAAATCGACTCAGAAAGTGATTCTATGCATATTCTCAAAAGGAACCATGTGTCTATCTCGTTTCCTTTTACCTGTTACAAACATACGCACAAAGACATAATACCTTGTACCACAGAGTGGTGAAGGGTATAAAAAGTACTGGAACATACCATCTATGTATATTCCGAAAAGGAACCATGGATCCATCTCGATTAATGTTGCCTGTTGCAAACATATGCACAAAGACATAATACCCTGTACCACAGTGTAGTGAAGGGTATAAAAAAGGGTAAAATAATAAAAAAGGGTATAAATATGTATCGTCGTTCAACATTCCCAGAACACATTCCTATTTTAATTCTAGATCTAATTGAAGATTGGTTCAAATCGAAAAATACGATTAAATTTTATTATAAAAAATATTAATCGGCAAAATTTTGTGGGGGATGTAGAGGAAACTTTTAAACATCAAACATTAACCCTTGCATTTGTAATTCAAAAAGGTTAATATATCTTCCGATTTTGTGTATAAAATTCATTAGTGTTGCATACTTTTAGGCTGATATTATAATCGGTAAAATAGAATCTTAATTTTATGTATATGTTTCAGGGCACTTTCTGTCAAATCAGATCGTTGTAGTAACATCGCAACGGAACCAAATTTGTCATACTTTTTTTTTAATGTCGATACCGATTTTTCATTTGTGCATACGTACATATCTCAGTTATTTGGTGTTAAACTAATTTTCAATTTATGTATAAGTTTATCAAAAATTTCTTCATCGCCAAATGTAATTAGCACTCTAAAATATTATTTCTACGCAGTATGAATAATAATTTCTATAATAACATTACCATAACCTCAAACAAACAAAAAAAACGTTAATAATGCCTTGGGGTTGAGAATTAAAAAAAAACTCAAAAAAATACAATATAACAATTGTGTGCGTGTATGTTTTTCATTGCTGCAACATCTTATAATTATAATCATCTGTTCAAAAATATTGAAATAATGGCTAATTTATTTAGCCATTACAAAATGAAACCACCACAAACAAATTGGCTTTAAATGTGATGCACAGCTGTGTAAATTTCGATGTGCCGTTTGTTTTTTTTTTTCGTTTTGTCCTCTAGAAGTGTTGATTTTTTGGCAAACCAAAGAAAACTGTTTTTTGAAATGCACATGTTGTGAAAAAAAATCAAGCTACAGCAACAACAAAAAACTGTAACATTACAGAAAATTAAATTTATTGATCTCACAAATAAACGACAATATTGTGACATTATTGAACCAACCCCATTTATCGTGAATAGGTTACGGAAATATGTACGGCCAATGAATGTACGAGTATGACAAGCGAATTTCAACCACATAAATGAGGAAGGGTTGGTTACACACATTTTTAACATTTAGGGCTATTTATTTTATTCGGTTTGGCCTGTTTTTGAAAAAAAAAATACTCAACGTATATGAAAAAAAGATTCCTTTATAAAAAATCCACTAACCACCAGCCGCCAGGTCTCAGCTAATTTATGCTTAAATATTGTACTCTTTCATATCCACCCAGAAACTATGTTTTTTTTTTTTTTGTGAAATGGAGTGGGTAGTAGTTTTTTTCTTCGGCCGTCCTCGTGGTGTTCGACAGCTCTTGTTTCATCAAGAATTAGAGTTGGGTATTACGAACATTTATGTCGTTTTATTTGCAGTTTAGGGAGTTACGCAAAATTTATGTGTCTGGTATCGTAACAAGTACATGCGACCAACCCCTTGGGTGTTTTCCAGCCCTTTTCAAAATAGACATATACACACTCACTCTAAAAAAAGGGGAAAATACACTTTGTATCTGACACATAAAAAACCGTCAAAGAATAACAATGATATACAAATGAAGAGTTTACCACAAAAGATTTTCGTAGCCACAAACTTATTCTTGTGAAGTTTGTCGTTCGAAGCCATTGACTTTGTACTGGAGAAAGTAACGTGACAAAAAGAACAACTTAAGTAACACTTCTGGAGCAGTAAACCAGTAAGGAAAGTAGTAAAGTCGGACGGGGCCGACTCTAGGATACCCTTCACCACTATGGGTACATTAAACAGGACTATTAACATGAAATTGGATGAAATAAAATATGTGATATTTATCTAAATGTGAATCTACCTAGATTTGTCCATAAAGTGTGTAAATCGACTTCAAACAAATATAAATAGGTCATCCGGTTGACTATGTCTGTACTTCTAGAAAACGCAACTACGTAATTCTATGCTCAATTTTGTACGTTGTGCAAAATTTGATGTCAATCTGACTAACATGAGGAGTATGATGCCCAATTTGCTTGATATCGGGCGAAAAAATATATGTAAGCTATATCCACATATTAAGCGATTTCAAACAAACTTGTCACAGGTTAGGTTATACTAACTTTAGAACGTTTTGTTCCTATTGGTTCCTTGGTGCGTCAATTACATAAAATCAATCTATAATAAAATGGAGCTATATCTAAATCTGGACCGATTTTCACGAAACAAGGCAGACATCACTCTAGGCTCAATTCAGTACGTTATGCCAAATTTCGTGCAAATCGAAAGATATATAGCGACTTTGGTGAACCATTTACATGAAATCGGACGAAACTATATGTGGGAGCTATATAGAAATATGGACCGATTTTATCGAAACTTGGCAGACATCACTCTAGGCTCAATTCAGTACGTTGTGCAAAATTTCGGGCAAATCGAAATATATATATATATGGATGTTGGTGCACAATTTACATGAAATCGGACGAAACTATATATGGGAGCTATATCTAAATCTGGACTGATTTTCACGAAACTTGGCAGACATAACTCTAGGCTCAATTCAGTACGTTATGCCAAATTTCGTGCAAATCGAAAGATATATATGGATTTTGGTCAGAATTTACATGAAATCGGACGAAACTATATATGGTAGCTATATCTAAATCTTGACCGATTTTCACGGAGCTTGGCAGACATCATTCTAGACCTAAATGATTAGGCTGTACCAAATTTCGTGCTAATCGAAAGATATATAGGGACTTTGGGGCCCCATTTACATTAAATCGGACGAAACTATATATGTGAGCTATATCTAAATCGGGACCGATTTTCATGAAACTTGGCAGACATCATTCTAGGCCCAATTAAGTACGTTATGCCAAATTTCGTGCAAATCGAAGGATATATAGGGACTTTGGGTAACCATTTACATGAAATCGGACGAAACTATATATGGGAGCTATATCTAAATCTGGACCGATTTTCTTGAAACTGGGCAGACACCATTCTAGACTCAATTCAGTACGTTATGCCAAATTTCGTGCAAATCGAAAGATATATAGAGACTTTGGGGCACCATGTACATGAAATCGGACGAAACTATATATGGGAGCTATATCTAAATCTGGACCGATTTTCTCGAAACTTGGCAGACATCACTCTAGGCTTAATTCAGTACGTTATGCCAAATTTCGTGCAAATCAAAAGATATATAGGGACTTTGGGGCACCATTTACATGAAATCGGACGAAACTATATATGGGAGCTATATCTAAATCTGGACCGATTTTCACGAAACTTGGCAGACATCATTCTAGACCTAAATGATTAGGCTGTACTAAATTTCGTGCAAATCGAAAGTTATATAGGGACTGTTTACATTAAATCGGTTAAATATATATATGGGAGCTATATCTAAATCTGAACCGATTTTTCCCAATTTCAATAGGGTTCGTCCTTGGGCCAAATAAGTGACCTATGCCAAATTTCATCCAATTCGGATCATAAATGCGACCTGTACTTTGTTTACAATTTAACATGGACAGACGGACGGACGGACGGACAGACGGACATGCGTAAATCGACTCAGAAAGTGATTCTATGCATATTCTCAAAAGGAACCATGGGTCTATCTCGATTATTTTTGCCTGTTACAAACATATGCACAAAGACATAATACCCTGTACCACAGTGTGGTGAAGGGTATAAAAATTGGGGGAGGATAAATGTCTTGGAAAAAAATATATGATAAAACGGAATTGTAACAATTAAAACACAGAGTGCTAGCTAATGGGTAAAGGATAACAATCAAATGAGCTTAAGAGTGGGGTTTTTAGCGATATAAAAATGAATGGGAGAATCCTTTAAAGAGGAAAATCGATTTTTTTTATCCTCCAACATAATGTGGAGTGTGTATTAAATTTGTCATCATCAAGCTCATTGAACTATTCATTTCATCGTCAATGAGGTAGTTCCTTTTGGGAGTGAACCAAAAGAGATCGAAGCACTTTAGAAACGAACTTGCTCAGCCTATTTTTTTTTAACTGGAGGCTGGTCCTCCGCCAGCTAGTCCACTTTCTATTAGAATAGGACCATATACCATATGAACGAGATTTTCTTATATTTTTCGTTTAGTTCCATAAAACACGTGGCAAGTTATGCGAACATTTAACACAGAGCCATTTTGTAATTTTAAAGCCCGTAGGCGGGATTAACTCTTTAAATGTGTCTCTCTTGTGAGCCGTCCGAAGACGAACTGCTTGATCAACGTTAGAGATCTTATACTTGCATGAACATTTGAAATGATACCAACATTTCAATTTTTGATACCCGGATACTGATGACTTACAATGGATTCTTGACATTCAGAACGATTTCATTTGCGTGCAAAGTGTTTCTTATAAATACCTCTAATTGCCGTGTAGGCCATTACACTACATATACTAAATTTCTAACTTACAACAACAAAAAACATGATCGACAATTTATGACAATTATCACTTACTCCCCGACGGGGAATTGAACCCCGGTCTCCCGCGTGACAGGCGGGGATACTGACCACTATACTATCGAGGATGTTGAATACGTATAAAATCCAAATAAATTTAAGCCGAACTTTGAACAAGACCATGCTTACGTTTTCCTACAAATTGTCCTACAGAGCGTAATCTGATCTTTCTGACTAAATGAGCATAAATTAATTCACCAATTGAATTCAATGGCAATTTATCCATAAGAACAATGGCAAATGGTGAAGATTTTGTGTGTGCGCACACAGGTAAGTCATCTTATCTCGATGAGGTGAAAAGTTTACTCTAAATATGGAATTTGGCTTCGTGCGAACTGAGATAAGAAATCATAATTATATAGATTAGTCTATATAGTTTTAGATTTAGATTAATCTATATAGTATAGAATCTTAAAAATAACATTTTGCATTTCTTTAAGTTTAAACACTTATTTGAAGGATATCTGATCAGAACGTTTGGAGTGTATCAAATGCGGACAAACGTATGACTTAATTGTATAATCGACAACTACTACAGTCCTCAATACTTTCCAAATTGCCATCACTCTATAAAATCACAAATCTCACAAAACCGAGGTCTTACATGTACATAACGCACAAATATGCGCTACATAAGTATCTTAAGGTATTCAAAAATGTCAGTTTACTCATTCTATACTGGATACATTTAATAGAAAAAAATTTAAATGTTGAACCAATCGGGACCGCCAAAATCTTAAAGCTTATGATGGTAGAAGAAAACCCCTATGTGGGTTTTGAATTATTAGCTAAAGTTTCTGTTAATCCTAATTATAAATTTTTCGACATGTGGTAGATTTTCAAATAAAACATACTGCTTATCATGTGATTGATTCAAAATGTTAGTGCTGCACAGTGTTATGCTTTCCAAACATAGATGAACTTTGAAATAGAATTACATCAGATTATATTATGCAGTATTTAAAATAGGTAATATTTTTCCGAAGAAGCTAGAATGAAACCAGTAAACGGTGCAGAGGACATTAACCGTACATAACGATCACAGAACTTGAACTTTTTGAGGACTCATATTCCGAGTCTGGACAATATTTTGCGATATTACCATCCTCTAGTGTGAGTTTAAGCATTTCGACCCAACAGGCGAAAACTCAAATTTGGAGTCTTAGCATTGGATTACGACCAACAACGACTAAATCGCCTGGAAAAAGTAATAATTGCTATACTCACGACAAATAAGAACTACCTGGGGCAAAAAGTCTGCCAGGATGATACGGAAAAATAAGTACAAGAAGTAATATGGCGCATAGAAGGATATCGCTACCAATACGCAGCCAACAGGCAAACACGGATGTGATTTGAGAACTTCTAGATAAGACCATTCTCGACCAAACCTTCCGATGCAGGCGAGGAACTCAAATTCTGTGTCTGAATACGAGAGTAAGACCAAAATGTGACTAATATGCCAAAGGAGCGACGAGGCTGCTAAACTCACAATAAAACATCTACCTGAGGAATAAAGGCGAAAACTGGTCAGGATGAACCGGGGAAACATTTGCGAACAGCAAACTGATGCTCAGAAGGATAAGTCAGACTTGAATACCAAAGGGACTAACCTGCTTTTACAAAAGAAGAAAAGGGTTCCAAGAATTTGTAAAAAGACATGATCTTATGTCAAGGTTGTTAGAGATTGATTCTATAGGAAGCGGCGAAGAGAATTAAATTTCCGGAAGAGCAGACGAATGCCAAACCGGTATTTGTTACCGGACGTTACCGTCCCAAATTTAATGGATGGTTGGTTAGTTAAATGCGGTGGTTGCCAGGAGGCGCTGTAAAGACGAGCTCTCTTATCCACATTTGGTATTGTTATCATATAGTCGGCCCCATTTGACTTCGATCTTTATACCCTTTACCACACATTGTACAGGGTATTCTGTCTTTGTGCATATGTTTGTCACATACAAGAGGAAACGAGATAGACCCATGGTTCCTATTGAGAATATGCATAGAATCACTTTCTGAGTCGATTTATGCATGTACGTCCGTCCGTCCGTCTGTTGGTGTCTAATTGTAAACAAAGTATAGGTCGCATTTATAATCCGATTTGGATGAAATTTGGTACAGCTCATTTGTTTGGCCCAAAGACGAAACCTATTGAAATTGGGGAAAATCGGTTCAGATTTAGATATAGCTCACATATATATTTTCGTCCGATTTAATGTAAATGGTGCACAATACTATCAATATTGGTCCGATTGAGAAAAAATTTTGCACAGAGTACTAAATTAAACAAAGTACAGTTCACATTTATAATCCGATTTGGATGAAATTTGGTACAGCTCATTTGTTTGGCCCAAGGACTAAACCTATTGAAATTGGGGAACATCGGTTCAAATTTAGATATAGCTCTCATATATATTTTCGTCCGATTTAATGTAAATGGTGCACAATACTATCGATATTGGTCCCATTGAGACAAAATTTTGCACAGAGGACTAAATTAGGTCTGAATTTATATATGTCAAGTTTTGTTGAAATCGGTTCAGATTTACATATAGCTCCCATATATATTTTCGTGCGATTTTAAGTAAATGGTGCCTCAATGTCCCTATATATGCTTCGATTTGCACGAAATTAGGCATAGCGTACTGAACTAAGACTAGAATTATGTGTGCTAAGTTTTGTGAACATCGGTTGAGATTTATATATAGCTCCCATATATATTTTCGTCCGATTTTTAGTAAATAGTGCGCCAAAGTCCCTATATATTTTTCGATTTGCACGAAATTTGGGACAGCGCACTTAATTGAGTCTAGAATTATGTGTGTTAAATTTTGTGAAAATCTGTTCTGATTTAGATATAGCTCTCATGTAAAATAATTTTCCGATTGGCACGAAATTTGGCAAAACGTACTGAATTAAGTCTAGAATGATGTGTGTTAAGTTTTGGAAAAATCTAAAGATGATATGTCTGTTCTATCTACAGGATATTGTATATATTAACACCTCTTGTATATGCCCATAGTGGTGAAGGGTATCATGAACTTTCCTTACTGGTTTCAATGTAGACTTTTGTATTTCAATATTATATTTCTACTTCTCTATTAAAAATGCACACATATCCACCTAATAACCCTCTCCTATATTTATCCCATGTCGACTATAGTTTATGGGTTATTAAAATGTTATCATAAAATTATTGCAAGTTTTACACCAGTAATTTGTTGTACTTGTTATAGTTTTTAGGGTTCATGGTTCGTATCAAGTGTTGTATTTATGACAGAGTAACAAAATACCGATAAACTATGAAAAATATGTAAATTTTATATATATGTGTGGTTATTAGTGAAGTGAAACAAAATTCACTCAAGTTTTATATTTCATAATAAAAACCAAAAACAAAAGTACACGACAACCACAACAAATTTAATATAATTCCAACAACAATTTGTCAAAGCAATTTTTGACAAATTGCTTTGGGATCGAATGGCTTAGCTGAGCCGTAATCTAACCAACTACTAGTATATCCTATTTTAATATATTGGATAATTTTGAAATATGAATATGAGTCTGGTGGATCATTGATTCGAATTGAACGAAATTAATTAGATTAAGTATTGCCGACTAACTAACGAAAGCGAAAGTACCAGTTTAATGGCAAAGTCAGATTACCCGATTAAGGGTTGATCAGGGCAAGAAAAAAAACATGTCCATTGCCTATGCATTATTTCTCTCCCCCCTCGTGGCACAATCACATCCGTATACCGTGTTAATTCAATGGTATTGCGTATAATCGAATTTTCCACCATTCGAGCAGATACGATTGGGAAACAAGTATGCTTTAGAGCAGCGGCAATGGTACTTCTCTTCTCCATCGGTAGTAGGGCAATAAATATTTTATACAATTTATTAAATTATGACTGTAAATGCAATCAACTCAATGTGGCGTGCCTGGTACGTTTCAGTGTGGTTCGATTTGTGTGTGTTTGCGTATTTTATTTTCAAGTGTAAGGGGTGGTATCGAACGAAGTGTTCTTTGCCATTCATTGAAAATTCATCGCCCTCGACCTAGACTACCCAGACTAAGGCAAATTTTGCGGTTACGAATTGCAAGAATTTTTAAGAGATTTTTCCCCTTGTTCGGATGCTAAAAAGGGGGATGATTTACGGTACATCTGTATCTGTTCATAACTACCAGACACACAGACATCGTACGCACATACGTGCACGTAACAAGTGCATCTCATATAAATTTTTGCAATATTGCAAATATGGAAACCCATCCATCCACAACTACCACTACCACATAACAGATGTTGTAAATGGCCTTTTTGTGTCATTTTCGTTTCGCTTGGTTCCGTGATGCGTCTAATCTTAAAAACTTTTCATAGTAATTTTCACTAATGTCCTCCGCAAAACAGAACAAAAACATTTATTAGCCAGATATTACACATGTCAGGGAACTGTCAATGGCATTTATATGAGTTTTTATGAATGATCGATCCCATTGTATGGGGGATAACAGATGTAATGTTTTTTTGTGGTATTCGATTTTTTAATATTTGAAGGAAACAAAAGAGAACAATTAGTACGAAAGTGTTCATAGTGACCTCTTAAAAACATAAATTTCTTCAAACGTATTCCTTAAAAATTCCCGCTGTTAGAATCTTTAAAAAAATCGTTACGTTCGTCCGAGCCGAACTTTTTATAGTCTGCACCTAATGTGCTCATTTATAATACCTAATATTTGTGAAAACCCTTACATGGAACCTATGTCAAAACATGGACCTCCATTGTAAATTTTCTACCAGGAGGATTTATATTCAACGTACATATAGAAAATAAGGGTAGGACTCTCCACGACCTCGGAATTCTTAGTTATAAATAATATCTAACAAGTGAAAAAACGTTAAGTTCGGCCGGGCCGATCTTTGGATACCATCCACCATATATATACTGACAGGTACTATATTCAGCGTACATATAGGAGGATTTATATTCAACGTACATATAAAAAATAAGGGTAGGACTCTCCACGATATCGGATTTCTTAGTTCTAAATAATCTAACAAGTGAAAAAACGTTAAGTTCAGCCGGGCCGAACTTTGGATACCCTTCACCATAGATATACTGACAGGTACTAGAAATGAAAATATAGGGAACATACCAAAAAGTGAACCAATATCGACATTTCTAAAAACGGAATATGTAAATTATAATAAAAATTTCAGAATTTTTTTAATGGATAATTATACCCTCAGATTTATCGCTACTGAGGGTGTAAACACTTTAACACGGTGAAAATGTGGCTCATCGAAATATTGGTTCTAGACCCCAAGTTTCTTTGGACCAAATCCGTTTCAAAAAATTTAGATTTCATCCAAACATTGGCCATCTTATTATTTTTTCCAATCTTAGTTCAAGTTCGAAGATGGGGAATATCGGTCCACTCCTTCGGGAACCTCCACACAGGGGCCAGGTCTAAATGCGGGCTATAGTTCATTATCGAACCTTACGTTCAACTTTTTTATCTCCATATCCTCCGCAGGTGAAATCATTACATCAGAGTTTTATAAACCAAACTCAGAACGCAGAACAAATCTGATAACTATTTTAATATAATTCAGTAAGGAAAGTAGTAAAGTCGAACTGAGCCGACTATATGATACCCTTCACCAATTTGAGTATATCCTACATATGTAACCTAACAGACGTCCCCTTTTTGAAGGAACATTAACATGAAATTGAACGAACTTAAATATGGGATCTTTATCTATATCTACACCGAAAAATTCAAACAAATTTTGAAAGTCGATTTATAGCAAACATGACACACGCTATTTGGTATGCTGCGCGGTTTAAAATTTAATCTTAATCAGACATCCAATGATAACTTGGTGTACAATTAACATGAATAGGTCGAAATTATATATGGAAGAAATATATGTTTAAATCTATATCTGAACCGATTTCAAGAAAACTTGCCACAGATTAATATATATTAACTTTAGTACGTTGTGTCAATCGGCCTAGCTGTTCATCTTTAGTGCACAATTTACTTAATATCGGGCGAAAATATATATAGGAGGTGTATGCAAATCTGAACCGATTTTCACGAAACTTTGCACATGTCGTTCTAGACTTAATTCAGTGCGCTATACCAAAATTCGTTCAAATAAGAAGATATATAGGGGCTTTAGTGTACCAATTACCTTAAATCGGACGAAAAAATATATGGGAGCTATATCTAAGTCTGAACCGATTTTCACGAAACTTTGCACACTTAATTTAGTACGCTACGCTAATTTAGTTTGCTATGCCAAATTTCATTTTGCAAATCAAAAAACATATAGGGACTTTAGTGCACCATTTACATAAGATCGGACCAAAATATATGTGGGAGCTTTATCCAAATCTGAACCGATTTTCTCCAAACTTAATACACGTCATTCTAGACTAAATTCAGTACGCTATGCCAAAATTCGTACAAATCGAATGATTTTCAGGGACCATTTACCTAAAATCGGTCGAAACTATATATAGGAACTATATATAAATCTGATTCGATTTTCACGAAACTTAGCACATGTCATTTTAGACTTAATTCAGTACGCTATGCCGAAATTCGTGCAAATCGAATGATTTTCAGGGACTTTGGTGCACCATTTATCTAAAATCGGGCGAATCTATATATGGGAGCTATATCTAAATCTGAAGCGATTTTCCCGAAACTTACCACTCTTCATTCTAGACTCAATTCAATACGCTATGCCAAATTTCGTGCAAATCGAAGGATATTTAAATACTTTGATGGACTATTTACCTAAAATCGGACGAATATATATATATATATATATATATATGGGCGGTATGTCTAAATCTGGACCGATTTTTACGAATCTTAACACACATTACTATCGACTTCATTCAGCACGCTATGCCAAATTGCAAGGATATATAGAGACTTTGGTGCACCATTTGTATAAAATCGGACGAAAATATATATGGGGCCTATATCAAAATATGAACCGATTTTCCCGAAACTTACCACTCTTCATTCTAGACTCAATTCAGTGCGCTATGACAAAATTCAAGCAAATAGAAGGATATATACGGACTTTGGTGCACCATTTACCTAAAATCAGACGAAAATATATGTGGGAGCTATATCTAAATCTGGACCGATTTTTACGAAACTTAACACACATCATTCTAGACTTGATTCAGTTGGCTATACCAAATTTCGTGTAAGTCGAAAGATATACAGGGACTTTGTTGCACCATTTACATTAAATCGGACGGAAATATATATGATAACTATATCTAAATCTGAACGTATTTTTCCCAATTTCAATGGGGTTCGTCCTTGGTCCAAATAAATGAACTGTGCCAAATTTCATCCAATTCGAATCAAAAATGCGACCTGTACATTGTTTACAATTTAACATCAACAGACGGACGGACGTGCATAAATCGACTCAGAAAGTGATTCTATGCATATTCTCAAAAGGAACCAAGGGTCTATCTCGATTCCTTTTGCCTATTACAAACATATGCATAAAGACGTAATACCCTGTACCACAGTGTGGTGAAGGGTATAAAAAAGGGGAAAACCCAAAAAGGGGGCAAATATTAATAATTTTTGGAAGAGAGATTTGTTACCATATACGACTACAAAATACCAAATTGCAGTAAAGAACCCAAAAATACCGAAAATTAGTGCTACCCTTACATGGGGGCTATCCGAAAAAATGGACCTGTATTCATAATTTTTTGCGGAGATATTTGTTACCTATTAAGAACTCGAAAAAATACGATCAAAACCTCCAAAATACTGAAAATTAAGAGGTACTGTTATATGGGGGGTACTAGAAAAAGTCGACCCATATTTATAAATTTTATTGGAGATATTTGGTACCCAATGTAGAAAATTTCAGCGAATACCCTTATATGGGAGCTATGCCTAAACGTGGACCGATATATCCCATCTTCGAACTGCCTGCAGACAAAAGACGACTCTATGCAACATTTTGGCGACCTATCTCAATTCGTTTAGACGCTAGAGTGATTACAGACAGACATGGCTATATATAGAATTTTACGCTGATCAGGAATATGTATATACATATATATATATATATACTTTATAGGGTGGGAAATGATTATTTCGATGAGTTACAAAGGAAAAAACAAAATTAATATACCATCATTAACTATGGTGGAGGGTATAAAAAGGGGATTATGTGGAAACTACCCCTAAAAGGGTGCGAATATTAATAATTTTTGGTAGGGGGATTTGTTACCATATGCGACTACAACGTGTTAAATTACAGCGAATTCGGTTAAAAAACGTGCCCAAGAACCCCAAAATACCGAAAATTGGGGGTGCCCTACGCGCTTAGAACCCCCCAAAATGGTGTAAATTGGGGGTACCGTTATATGGGGGCTACCAGAGAAAGTGGACCGATATTTATAATTTGTAGTTGAGATATTTGGTACCCAAAAAGAACCCAATGGATTTTTTAAACAATTTTTTTCCTGGCCCTAAACAATGCGTGGACTTTAAAAATATTTTTTTCTGGGTCGGGTGGTACCGTTCTATGGAAACTATAACAAGCCATAACCTGGCATTGATCATTTTTGGTAGGTGGATTTTACACCCTAAAAGAATTTGATAAATCAAATTTCATTTCCACTGTCTCCAAACTGCAAATCTCCGTCAAAATAATAATGAATCACCTACTTTGCGTGTCGCATAATTCCTTCATTAAATCAAAAACAAAGATTGAACGCTTAAATGTTTTCTTTCTTTCTTTTTTCGACAAAAGTCGAATAAAAAGGTTATTATCCTTCTACAGGATAATAATAACAATACACACACAAATGCAGTTCACAGTTCATGTAAAGCATTTATTTGAATGCTCCTCCTTTTTTTCCTGTGGCCAGAATTTATGGCATTGTCAGCAAATAGTGAAAAGTTATTTACTCGGTTGTCGTTGACATTTTTAACTTTTTTGTTTTTGGTTTATTGTCAACTCGAACTGAGTAGAAGTACAGGACAACAAACATAACATGACAGGACAACAAACTTAATCCTGTTAATGTGTTTTACAAAATAGTCTCCAAACACGAAAAATGATAACATGGAGAGGTTAGGAAAAAAAACTTGGCTTTTTCGCAGGAAGTCATCGTTGGGCGGTATGGAATGGGGGGTTCTTAGAGTCCTTAGTGCATAAACAAATATGCACCTCCAACAAAAATACATACACACACACACTCTCTCTCTTTCTGACTTGCAAATGATTAATAAGTTGCATTTAATATTAACTACCACTGTAATGGCCATAAATAATGACATGCCTGATTGTTGTTTATCTTTTTCGGGGAGTTGTTCATTCACTTCGTTCGGTAATGCATTTTTAAGGGTTTGTAATTAATTTTTGTGTGGAATGCAGTTTATTGTTGTTGTTCTTGTTGTTGGAATTGAAGTTTGGAATGTTTGCCTCCACAACAATATGTGTATATGCCGGTTGAAATTTACACGAATTGATTAATGAGTGGAATATTTTAATGAATTCGTTGACATGAATAAAAAAATAGCAGCAGCCGCATTGCAATGGAAAAATGTTCTTAAGTGTAAATAATAGGGCTTAAAATGGGGGACTTGTGTATGTATGCTGTGTGATATATGTCATTATGCAGAAATATTAAAAAATACCTAGTTTTTTTTTTTTGCATAATGAGTAGTATTATTATTGTCATGGAAATGGATTGCTGTCAATTAAAGTTATTCATTTACAGACTGCGGATGAAATGTCAACTATTGGCATTAATTGGCAAATACATGTACACATATAAATAAAATACTGCAAACTTTTTGAGGAGTTTTGAAAATATTGTGGAGTTATGCTATTGTGGATTTTTTAAAGATTTTTGTTTTTGATGAATATTTTAAGCTACAATCACAGCCATAAGCATGGAATTTTTAAAATAATATTTTGTCAAGGGACCATAACAGCCATAAGAATGGTTTTTTTAAAGAATATTTTTCGAGGGACCACCACAGCCATAAGCTTGGATTTATTTTAAAGAATATCTTTCAAGGAACCATTACAAATTTAAAGAATATTTTTCAAAGAGCCATCACAGCCATAAGCGTGGGGTTTTCAGAAATATTTTTCAAGTGGCCATTACAGCCATAAGCTTGGATTTTTTAAAGAATATTTTTCAAGGGATCATAACAGCCATAAGCGTGGATTTTTTATAGAATATTTTTCGAAGGACCGTCGCAGTCATAAGCTTCGATTGTTTAAAGAATATTTTTCAAGGGACCATCACAACTATATGGGTGGATTTTTAAGGAATATTTGTCAATGGAAATGTGTTTAAAGGGAACATCACAAATTTAAAGAATATTTTTCAAGGGATCATTACAAATTTAAAGAATACTCAAGGATCCATTAAGGGATTATTTAACGAACATTTTCAAGGGGCCATCACAGCCATAAGCGTGTGTTTTTTTACCCTTTGTGGCCCAATGTTGCCCACAGGCAACAAAATGTTTTAGAGCTTATATTTAATACGCAGCTAGTAGATGTATATTATTTGGATTACATATTTTAAGAGCTGATTATGGACGACACATATCAAATGAAAAATATAAAAAATTAAAATTTTTGGCCAAGCTATAAGCTATTTTATATATAGATAAGTGCAAAAATGTGTACTGCACCAATTGGCGTATACAGTACAAATTATTTAAATCGCTTCGTATTTGAAGTGTACGAATTGTACCCTCAAAATTGTTGTTGTGCCTTATAAAAAAGAACCTAAAGAATAATTAAAAGTGATTTTTCGTCGATATTGTATTTGTTTTTCTTGATATTGGACTTTTGTTTTTCGGAAAGAAGGTACTGTATCTCCCCAATGCAAGGATGTAGCGACGTCAAGTTTTGTACATATCCTATTTAGAATAGATACATTAAATCTGTGTACAGAAAATAGTTTTATAGTCACGGAAAAAATTCGGGGCTCAAAGGGTTAAGAAAAAAATTTCCATTGGCCACCACAAGCTTGGATTTTATAGGAATATTTTTCAAGGGACCACCACAGTCATAAGTCTGGATTTTTTAAAGAATAATTATCAAAGGACCATCACAGATATAAGCTTGGCCTTTCAAAACATTACTTTCTAGGTCGATTTAAGCATGTCCGTCCGTCCGTCTATCCATGTTAAATTGTAAATAAAGTACAGGTCGCATTTATGGTCCGAATTGGATGAAATTTGGTGCAGCTTTGGCCCAATTGAACCGTATTGAAATTGGTGAAAATCGGTTCAGATTTAGATATAACTCCCATATATATTTTCGTCCGATTTAATGTAAATGGTGCACCAAAGTCCCTATATATCTTTCAATTTGCACGAAATTTGCCATAGCATTCTCAATTAAGCCTAGAACGACGTGCGTTAAATTTCCTGAATATCGTTACAGATTTAGATATAGCTCCCATATATATTTTCGTCCGATTTTATGTAAATATTACACCAAAGTTCCTATATATCTTTGATTTGCACGAAATTTGGCATAGCATTCTGAATTAAGCCTAGAACGATGTTTGTTAAATTTAGTGAAAATCGGTTCAGATTTAGATATAGCTCCCATATATATATAGTTTCGTCCGATTTTATGTAAATGGTGCACCAAAGTCGCTATATATTATTCGATGTACACGAAATTTGGCATAGCGTACTAAATTAAGTCTAATACGATGTACATTAAATATTTTGAAAATAGGTTTATATATAGCTCCCATATATATTTTCGTCCGATTTTATGTAAATGGTGTCCCAAGGTGCCTTTATATATTTTGATTTGCACGAAATTTGGCATACCGTACTGAATTGAGTCCATAGTGATGTGTGCTAAGTTTCGTGAAAATCGGTTCAGATTTAGATATAGCTTCTATATATTTCCGTCCGATTTAATATAAATGGTGCACGAAAGTTCCTATATATCTTTCGATTTGCACGAAGTTTTGCATAGTGTACTGAATTGAGTCTTGAATGACGGGTTGTAAGTTTCGAAAAAATCCGTTCAGATTTAGATATACCTCCCATCAGCAACGTACACAGGATTTCATTTCGGGGGGAGGGCCCGGTAGTACAAAATGAATAAAAATTCGCTGTTGCAAACATAAATTTACTGTGAAAAAATCGTTTAGGGGGGGGGGCGCCCCCCTGCGTACGTCCCTGCCTCGCATATATATTTTCGTCCGATTTTATGTTAATGGAGCATCAAAGCTCCTATATTTCTTTCGAATTGCAAAACATTTTTCTGTGAAAATTGGTTCAGATTTAAATAAAACTCCCATTTATGTAAATTGTACACTTCATACCCAAATTTTGTCCGATTGGCACAAAATTTTGTACAATGTACTGACTTTAATATAAATTAATCTCTGGCAAGTTTCGTGAAATCGGTTTAGTTTCAAAACGGGTGTCTGATGGAGATTAAAGTTTGATTTACATAAATATGTCACATTGTACGCAAACGACTCTAAATCTGGCCGAATGAAATTTGGCATAGGTGTCTGAAAGGCATGTTTATGGATTGATTTTAGTCGATTCACTTAAGATTAATATCACATATTTAAATTCGTTCAATTTCATGTCAATGTTCCTTCGAAAAGGCGACATCTGTCAGGATGCATATTTAGATTATACCCAAAGTGGAGAAGGTCATTATATAGTCAACCCAGTCCGAATTTTATTTTCTTTACTGGTTTAAAGAGCGTTTGTCAAGGATCATCACAACCTAAGCATGGATTTTTTAAGAATATTTTCAAAGAAAAGTCCGAGAGATCATCTCAGCCATAAGCTTGGGTTTTTAAGAATATTTTTCAGGGACCATCACAGCCGTAAATATGATTTTTTGAAGAATAATTTTCACTTGGATTTTCAAAACATTTTTCTCAAATAACCCTTACAGCTGCCACTGTGGATTTTTAAAAGATTATTTCAAAGAAACATCGCAGTTATAAGTGGTATTTTTGATATTTTTTCTTTGGCCAACTATTGAGATGAATAAATATTTCTCTCCTTATAATGGAAATTCGAATATTTTCCTAAAAAACTGATTCGTCTTCTCTTCCTTTTTTAAGTTCTAGCTGCCTTGTCTATATTTCAAATCGAATAGACTATAATTTGGTATTTCTAGCTTTCTTTTGTTATTAAACCTTCTTTCAACAATAAATATATCAATATAAGTATCGTTTGTATAGACATCATACTACGGACCGACTCCATTTTAAGGCTATAAACATTTTTCATAGTCGAACGTTTTTCATAGTGGACGTTAAGAACATTTCGTCTGAAATGTTGCTAAACATATGTGTCGTGCGTTCTGTATACATGTGTTTTGCTATGTGTTGCCAAGAACATCAAGTAAAATAGTTATGTTTGTTGCTGACAATATAACAATGTCTATAAGAGCGCTTGTAATCAACATCCTCGATAGTATAGTGGTTAGTATCCCCGCCTGTCACGCGGGAGACCGGGGTTCAATTCCCCGTCGGGGAGAAAGATTTTCATGACTGAATGTTTTTAATATATTTTTTTTTTAACTATATATGAAATTTCATGTAAAAAACAAGTGAAACAAGTAACTTACTAATGATTTTAGACATACTAATCTTTTCATATACGACTTTTCTTATATTTCTTTATACAGTCGAGTACGCTTATAATGAACACCGTTTATAACGAACTTTAATTACAGTGATCACATTTCCTGTTCCCTAAGTTTTGAGAAAAATTTGTATACAAATGTTTACTCTGTAGCGAACTACGGATATAACGAAATTTTTCTATAACGAACTATTTATTTTGATTTTTTCATATATTTTAATTTGGTTATAACGAACTTGCTACAAATATATGTAATGCTGAACGATGCCAATCCTTACGAAAGTAATTTTTACGCTTACGCTGGCAAACATTACAAAAATGTCAGCATATTTGTTAGGTGCATCCTTAAGTATTGTCAAAAATAATACAAAATCTACCAGTTTGTATTTTTTCGGCATTTCCTATTTTTTGCCTTAATTACATAGATATAACAAACTAATTTGCTTGGCCCCTACTTGTTCTCTATAACCGTACTCTACTGTACTGATAATAAGTCTGGCTGTTGAAATCACGACAGAGATCGCAATATTTTATATAGAGATTTTAAATTTTGCACTGGCATTGCTATTACTCATATGATGATGGGTATTGCAAATGGGTTATATTAGTCCACGTATTGGTAAAGCCCCATATAACGATACTCATTATTATTATACCCTCCACCATAGTATGGAGGGTATATTAGTTTTGTTTTTCCGTTTGTAACGCATTATCATTTCCGACCCTATAAAGTATATATATTCTTGATCAGCGTAAAATTCTAAGACGATCTAAGCATGTCCGTCTGTCTGTTGTAATCACTCTAGCGTCTAAACGAATTGAGATAGAGCCCCAAAATTTTGCACAAAGTCGTCTTTTGTCTGCAGGCAGGTCAAGTTCGATGATGGGCTATATCGGTCCACGTTTAGGCATAGCTCCCATATAAGGGTACCTCCCATTTTTCGGTATTTTGAAATTCTTAAGCGTGTTTTTCAACCGAATTCGCTGAAATTTGGTACATTGGGTTCTTATAGAGTACTAAATGCCTCCACAAAAAATTATTAGTATAGGTCCACTTTTTCTGGTAGCCCCCATATAACGGTACCTCCTAATTTTCAGTATTTTGAGGTTCTTGAGCGCGTTTTTCAACCGAATTCGCTGAAATTCGGTACATTGGGTTCTTACTGGGTACCAAATGTCCCTACTAAAAATTATATATATACTTTTTCTGGTAGCCCCCATATAAGGGTACCTCCCCATATCCAGTTTTTGGGGGGTTTTGACCGTATTTTTTCTCCGAATTGGCTGAAATTCGGTACTTTGAGTTCTTATTGGGTAACAAATCTTTGTACTAAAAATTATAAATATAGGTCAATTTTTTCGGGTAGCCCCCATATAAGGGTACCCACAATTTTCGACATTTTGAGGTTTTTGAGCGCGTTTTTCAACCGAATTCGCTGAAATTTGATATTTTGTAGTCATATATGGTAACAAATCTCCCCACCAAAAATTATTAATATTCACCGCCTTTTAGGGGTAGTCCCCATATAACCCCCTTTTTATACCCTTCACCACACTGTGGTACAGGGTATTATGTCTTTGTGCATATGTTTGTAACAGGCAAAAGGAAACGAGATAGACACATGGTTCCTTTTGAGAATATGCATAGAATCACTTTCTAAGTCGATTTATGCATGTCCGTCCGTCCGTCTGTCTGTCTGTGCATGTTAAATTGTAAACAAAGTACAGGTCGCATTTATGATCCGAATTGGATGAAATTTGGCATAGGTCACTTATTCGGCCCAAGGACGAACCCTATTGAAATTGGGAAAAATCGGTTCAGATTTAGATATAGCTCCCATATATATATTTTACCGATTTAATGTAAACGGTCCCTATATATCTTTCGATTTGCACGAAATTTGGTACAGCCTAATCATTTAGGTCTATAATGATGTCTGCCAAGTTTCGAGAAAATCGGTCCAGATTTCTATATAGCTCCCATATATAGTTTCGTCCGATTTCATGTAAATGGTACACCAAAGTCGCTATATATCTTTCGATTTGCACGAAATTTGGCATAACGTACTGAATTGAGCCTAGAGTGATGTCTGCCTTGTTTCGTGAAAATCGGTCCAGATTTAGATATAGCTCCCTTTTAATATAGATTTATTTTAAGTAATTGACGCACCAAGGAACCAATAGGCTGATAGGAACGAAACGTTCTGAAATTAGTATAACCTAACCTGTGACAAGTTTGTTTGAAATCGCTTAATATTTGGATAGAGCTTCCATATATATTTTCGCCCGATTTCAAGTAAATTGTTAGTCAGTTTGACATCAATTTTTGCACAACTTACAAAATTGAGCATAGAATTACGCAGTTGCGTTTTCTTGGAATACAGACATAGCCCAACGGATGACCTATTTATATTTGTTTGAAGTCGATTTACATACTTTATGGATATATCTAGGTAGATTCACATTTAGATTAATATCACATATTTTATTTCATTCAATTTCATGTTAATAGTCCTGTTTAATATACCCATAGTGGTGAAGGGTATCATATAGTCGGCCCCGTCCGACTTTACTACTTTCCTTACTGGTTTATATTAAAATAGTTATCTGATTTGTTCCGTATGTTGCGGTTGGGTAGTCGTTACGGGGAATAGTCAATTTTTACCCTACAAAGACTATTTAGCCATAAGCATTCCGCCTTCTAAAGATAAAAAACTCTAACATGATGATAATGAAATATATCGGCAGACATTTAGGCATATCCTCAATATAGTGATACCTCCTGAAAGAAAGAATTGAGATAAACAATTAAAATATTTGGTTCAAAATTGGCATATACCGGTCATTAATTAGGCATAGCCCTCATATGATGATATCCCCAAATATTCACTATTTCCTACACTATGTAATCAATATTGGTCCCCCTTTAGGCATAGCCTCATACAACTTTGTAATCTAAATTACAGTAGTTTGAGGATTTTATACTCTACAATGCGTTATCAACATCAGTCCACTTTTTGGATCTTACAGAATTTTAGTAAAAATCGCCATTAAAAATTGCTGAAGTTTGTATTTGGTGTACATAATGGTTTACATAAATCGGTTTGTAGAATTATCGGTATATGCCCACTTTTTTGTATGTTCCCTATATTTTCATTGCATGTATCTGTCAGTATAACTATGGTGGAGGGTATCCTAAGTTCGGCCCGGCCGAACTTAACGCTTTTTCACTTGTTTATATTAAAATAGTTATCTGATTTGTTCCGCGTTTTGAGTTTGTAATCATTTCACCTGCGGAGGATAGCGAGATAAAAAATTAGAACGTTAGGTTCGATAATGAACTATAGCCGCATTTAGACCCTGTGTGGAGGTTTCAGAAGGAGTGGACCGATATTCCCCATCTTCAAATTTCTGAAATTTGTATTATGGTTTACATAATCCGTTTTTCATTTCTAGTACCTGTCAGTATATCTATGGTGGAGGGTATCCAAAGTTCGGCCCGGCCGAACTTAACGCTTTTTCACTTGTTTGCTTCTTATGATTTAAGTCATGAATTGCATATTTGATTGCGAAAGAAATAAAAGATACCTCTTTTTAAATAGTTCTCATGGTGGGTGCATGCATACTTGGACCCGACCGATCTTGACTTTATATTTCATATCTGTCAACTATACGCATTACCAAAATAATTCCCTGTTATTTGTTCTCGTTAATGTAGCGATTGTGCCTATAAGGACGGCATACCTCCCAATGAAAAGATTCATGAATTCTAAAATTATTTTCCCCTTCCACTAATTGGGTTCTTTATTTTGTTTTTTTAAATTTCCCTCTTCAAACCGATCCTCCCTCATCGATGTGATCCACTTAATGAATGCAAACATATTCGGTGCGACAAATCAACCATAACGGAGGAATGGAGGGCACCTAACGAGAGATGGTAACTATTTTTAGACACTCCAAGTGATCGTGGGCGATCATCGCAACCACAGCCAATTCATGAATGCACCACAGAAAACTGGAAATGAATGCAAAAATAGAAACGTTTTTTTAAATGCATTTTGTCATCTGGAATGTGATCGTAATATCCTCGATAGTATAGTGGCTAGTACGTCCGCCCATTAAAGCGGGAGGCTGGGGTTCAATTCCCTGTCGAGGTGTTCTTCAAAACCCGTACTTCGATTTAAAATTTTGGAGCTTGTTTAATTAAACATCTCATATTCACGGCAAATTAATCGGCTTAATAGTGTTGTTTGTTGTAAAATGTGAAATGAAATAAAGGAAGGAAATGGGTGTTGTTGTTGTCTGCTTATCAAAACACAGGAAAAATCATCACCGTGGTGTCCTCCTCATCATGGATGGAACACAGTGATGTTTTGCTGGTGGTGGTCCCCGAAATAAGTGCTATTACCATGGCATACAAAATTAAGAAGTAAACGTAGGCAGGCAGTCCAGTCAGCCTGGTGGCCGAACATGTCAATATGTCCGAGAAAAATACACACTACAACAAACAAACTAAAAAATTATATCACAGGACCGGGCCGAGCATCATCCATCCATACAAGCATTTTGCACAAATGAATGCATCCATCACACAAAAGGATTGTGGATGGATGTGTCCCTGCAAAAAGGGACGGATGGCTGACTGCATGGATCTGTCTGATGTTGAGACAAGCGTACTGATATATTGGACAGACACAAACAAACATAGGGACTCCATGAAAAATACTTGAGCTGGGAATCCCATATAACAAAAGGAAAACAAACCCGAGAGTGTGAATAGGAAGACCCGGAGAGAGAATACGGCAGAGATTCATAGGAAAACAACAACAACAACTTTGTGTGCTTCGTTAAGCAAAGTGGATGTTAAGTGTAATGCGATTTTTATGTAAATTTTTCCCAGTATTAAAATTGTTTGGCAATGTGTACCATCACCACCACTACAACTACATACTATTACAACTATACTGCCATTACTCCCACTAGATGCTTCTTCTGCAATGATTACTCATCATCATCATTGGAATCAGCATCCTAGTCATGGTCTGCCATGAATAATACTAAAGCTATGATGCTGATGATGATTTTTTCGGTTGCCACGGTCACGGCCAGAAGATGATATTCACACAGTCATCAACATCATACTGAAATTTTAACTTTTCTCCATATAAGAGCACACACACACACACTTACATATGTACAGATGTTGGCAAATAGTTATGGCTGAAAATAGATGTATTTTAAATGAACATTTTATACCTTTATCATGTATAGCAGGAAATAAATGCAAATCATAGGCGAAAGGATTTTTAGGGGCCCCATAATGAATTGCAATGATATTTGATAGATTGATCTATGATATTCTACATAAGAAAAGCTTTAATATCGACAACAGCAAAATTTAGAGAATTTAAAGTGTTAAGTGGGGATGATAGATACCCATCAACGGCTCTGATTGGCTTTAATATGGCGAGGCCCAGGCTTATTTTGGTCCCTTTTTCATCTGAATTGTGGACACTGACCTACCCGCGGTGTCATCTGGAGTAACTATTTTTATCATCCATTGAACTAGTGAGCTGATATGTGCCGCGAGTTCACCAATAAGAACTATAAAAAATGGGTCGGGTTAGTAGCCCACACTCGAAAAAGCTACGAAAAAGAAAACCAAACCCCCGAATGTTGACGGCCCCCTGCAAACGTATAAAGGTCCACGATCTGCGAATCTGCACTTGGAATGTGCGCACGTTGTACAGAACAGGCGAAGTTTTCGCCTTAGCGGATGAAGTACAAAGCCGATAATATTGCCTTACAAGAAATGCAATGGAAAGGGACTGGTGTACGTAAATCAGATGATTACGCTCTGTATTATAGCTGCCATGAAACGAACGTGCATTTTGGCTACGGATTTATGGTTAATAGGAGAATAAAAAAACCTCGTCTCCAGATTCACTCCAGTAGATGAGCGAATTGCTATAATCCGTATAAAAGCGAAGTTCTTCTACATCAGTCTAATTAGCGCCCATGCTTCGACGGAAGACAAAGATGAACAGACCAAAGACATTTTACGAGTGCCTATAAACTGCATATAACCGCTGTCCTGGCCATGACATTAAAATTCTGCAAAAATCGGAAAGGAAAATATTTTGGTCCCACCGTCGGAAAATTTAGCCTCCATGAAGAAACATCCGACAACGACATGAGGATGATTGACTTCGCGGCAGCAAACAACATGGTAGATAGCAGTACCAGATTCAAGCATCTCGATATACACAAGGCCACCTCGATTTCTCCTGATCAAGCAACGAGAAATCAAAGTGACCATGTTGTGATAGACGTTCGATAGATACGAGGAGCAACAGGTAGCAGAGGCCTACTCCGATCAACTTACCAACTTGCTTGACGAAAGCACTTCTTGTTTCGATAATAGTATAGATGCACAATGTCACTCCCTACAAACCGCAGAAAAGCAACACTTGGGTACCAAAAAACACCATCAAGAAACCCATAGGCCAACCCTGCAGACAGTAGCAACACGAAATTCGATGTAGAATTATCGGGAGAAAGGGAGAGAGGAGAAACGTATTTTCAGATAAAAGAAGAAAGAACAAGAAAAACGTGAGCGTGAGTAAATCGAGATGTACAGGAGTCAGAATGAAGTCTTGAAATTTTACCAACGAGTAATACACCAAACCGAAGGCTTTGGCGCAGGCACATTCTTCTGTAGAGATGAAGATGGAAACCTGGTGACAGATGCAGACAGCATGTTGAGGATCTGGAAGGAGCATTTTGAGAAGCTTCTGGTATCAAATAGTGGCGGTGAAGAAGATACCCCAGCCAAGATGAGGTCGGAGTAGCAATTAATCGGCGGAAGAACAATAAAGCAGCAGGTGTCGATGGAATACCAGCCAAAGTATTCAAGACCGGTAGTCACATGCTGGTTAGGAGCATGCATCAGCTCATTTGTACAATTTGACTAGAGGAATGCATGCCCAATGATTGGAACCTCAGCATCCTGTGTTCCGTGAACAAAAAAGGAGGCAAGACGATATGTGCCAACTTTAGAGGAATAAGTCTCCTTCCCATCGCATATAAAGTGCTTTCCAGCGTGCTGTGTGAAGGACTGAATCCATTGGTCAATGACATTATTGGATCATACCAAAGCGGCTTCGGGCCTGACAAATCCACCATTGACATGATTTTCACTCTGCGCCAAATCCTGGAAAAAAACCACGAAAAACACATCGACACATTCCACCTATTCGTCGACTATAAAGCTGCATTCGACAGCCCTATCCGTTCAGAGGTGTTTAAAGCCATGTCTTCGTTTGGCATTCCTGCAAAATTATTACGGCTATGCAGGATAACTTTAACTGGTAGAATGTCAGTAGTTAAAGTAGGAAAGAACCTCTCGGAGCCCTTTAATACCGAACGAGGATTCAGACAAGGTCACAGTTTGTCGTGTGACCTGTTCAACATCCAGCTTGAAGTGGTCACACGAGATGCAAATGTGAACAGAAATGGTACTCTGTACACCAAACCACACAGGTTACTCGCCTACGCCGACGGCATCGACAAATTGTGTCGAACATTGCGAGCGGTAACAGCCACCTTTGAACGGATTGAGAAGGAGTCTGGAAAGATCAAAATGGTCTTTCAAATTGGATGAGATGCGCCCAAAACCGACGCGCCTGGATACCTTTTTTAAGCTCGGCTTATGGAACAACCGTTCTGTCATAAGCCAGCTTAGTAAGTAAGTAAGGATCCATTATCCTGGACATCACATTTCGATGATTTCGATATAATAAATATATTTATACACTACGCAACTATGTTCTCAACGTAGTATAGCTTTGTGCAACCCCAAGAATCTGTAACGCCCCGAAATATTGGTCTTAAACCCACCTTTTAGTATATATCGCGAATAGCTGAGTCGATCTAGACATGTGTATCCGTCCGTCCATATGTGCATTAAAATTATTCAATTTTGCATATAGATCATGTTCTGGTCCTTTTGTTTTTGGTAATGATCAGTTAATCGGGCCACTATGGAAGCCACAATTACGATCCGAATATCCGGACACCGGACACCGGAAGAAGGAAGATTTTGGTCAAAATTTTATATAGGGGTGTTCTTGAATTAGTCTAGGTTCGAATTAAATCGAAAAATAAATTTCAATTTTTGAAACCGGAAACGGGGGAGGTCCCCTTAAGCGATGGCAAGAGTGATTCTGAAATTTCCCCCAAAGAAAAACAACTGAAGGTATCCTATGTATATACAACTTCTAGTAAAGCCTTTCGGAATACGTCTTTTAGGTTTTGTATAAATGGAACTTCTTAAAGTGTTTTCGTATATATAGAAGCATCCTCTATAGAAAATCTGTAATTTTTCAAATGGTTTCCTCTAATTGTCTATCTGGATCCTTCTACGGTTAGAATGTTTACTACATGTCTTCTGATGTAACTTTATGGGGTTTTTATAAATTTATTAATATAGGCCCCTTTATCACTTGGCCCTTTCTCCTTCATTAATTTCCGTAACTCCCGCCAGATTGTGGGTGCCTTTTTTGAATCCCTTTACGCCATTGTGTCTGCCCTAGTGTGTGTCTGTAGTTTGTACGTCTGTATGTTACCAAATAGTACTCCAGTACACTTCACTTATTTGCATGCCATATGCACATATGGATATGGATGTGTTCATGATAGCAGTATGATTTTTATTTAAGTGTATGTTTGTTGTTCATTTTTCCGTTTTCCCAAAAAAAAAAAGATGATGCCCTCATACAGATTGGAATGAATATAATGCCAAACAGCAAAGCCAACATTGGCATCGGCATCATCATCATTGGACAGCCAAAATCGAAATGAAAGGCTTAGTAGCAGCAACGAACGGCAGCAGAATAATATTAATGCCGATTTCTGAGCATCCAACAGCAACAACAAGCTAAATGGAATTGCTGAATGTTTATGGAAAATTTGCGATTGTTCAAATAAAAGTTTTTCGTAATTTTTAAAACCGTTTAAATGTTTTTTTCTGTCAAACAAAATCGAAAGATTCACATATGAGGTGGGTATGGTTAAGATGTTTTTAAATGATCTAATTAGTGATAAATTGGCTCGATTGGAAAGATAGCAATGGAGAAGATATAAAAGGTCTGGGGAAACCAATTTAAGGTATTATATTCGAAACCTATACACAATTATGAGAGTCAAATGGAATACCTTCTAAGATATCTTTAGATTCTCTGAGGAAAAGGAGGATAATAAACCTCCTTGTAAAAAATTTGTTACGTATTTACACGAAAGTTATAACCATGTCGATTTTACTAGCCTTGTTGTATACCGAAGTGGTTGTAATTCGAAATCATAGGATCACAGATGATAGCCCAACTTCTTGCAGACAATTAAGTCCAATTTTATGTAGGTCTATTTTGAATGCTTTAGTTTTTTAACGAAATGGTTTTTCCCATTTATAATTGTTCAGTTGTAGACCTCTAGAAGACTATAGAAGTCACTGGAAGATTCTCTATTTTTTGTGATCTATTAACAAGTTCTTTAAATTACAAAGTGTCTCTAGAAGTTCATTTATGCATATATTTCGAATATGCAAGCCCCTTGAAAATATTTGATACCCTAAAACAGAAACCAAACATGGAAAATGCGAAGAAGAATAAAATTACGATGTAGAGCCTAAAAACTGTGTTGGACAGGCCACGAGTCACGACCCGTCATGATCATGCGATTGTGAGCCAATATCTCCTACAGGTGTGGATGTATTGGTGTCTGTAGTGAAGACACACAGATAAGGAGTAAAAATGGACCTTGGTTTAAGGACCATACAGAAAGAGCAATATCGACCCAATCTTCTGAGACAGGAAGAGACTCAAACTCAAATTCCGAGTCTGAACATGAGGATAAGACTAACCTAGAATGCCGAAGAAGCGATAAGAAATGAAGTGATAAAATCGCTAAGCTCACAACAAGAAAGGGCATAAAAGCGAAAGCTGGCCTGAATGTACCGAAGGAACAAGATCGATCAGCAAACCGATTTTAAGAAGGACAAGCCATAAGACTAACAAAATCCTCCTAGAATGCCGAAGAAGCGAAGAGGCTAATAAGATCGCTAAGCTCACAACAAGAAATGACATAAAGGCGAAAGCTGTTCGGATGAACCGAAGGAACAAAATCGATCAGCAAACCGATTCTGCTAGAAACCGCGTGCTTACGAACAGAAAATATTTCAGGGTCTTTGAAAAAATTGTCCTTGTTTTGATCATAGAGTTGAACGGCACTTACCAATGACGAATGTTTGCAGGTTGAAAGAGTAATGATTTATTAAATACAAAGACAATTGGAAAAACCTACAGAGAGGACACAAAGAGCGGCACCAACACTATCACAGCTTCTGGATGCGATCGAAACTTAGAACATGTAATAAGGGTGACCAGACTTGTAAATTTAGGGCATGCTATTACGGTGCTTTGGGGTCTAATGGCATTTCAAGCTCTATATTCAGAGGGCTTGTGTCCAAATTTCTAATTTAGAAGAAGGCCATCAGATTGATTTTCTGTTACCTATTCTGGAAGATTTCATGTCTCATGTCATGTCTTCAAGGTCTATGGATGGTCTTGCGGTGTGACTTTGGAAAAGTGTGTTATGTTAAAACATGAAATTATATCGTAAATGGTCTGCGAAAAAGTGGTTTACCCACCAAGGCCCCAGAATACCAACTGCAGTAATTTCGTATACCAAAAATATAATGACTTCGGTTGGAAAACCTAAAGGAAGACCTAAAGGGGAGGAATATTTATAATTATACCCTCATCACACTGTTGTAAAAGGTATTATGTCTTTGTGCATAATACACGAGAAAGTCACATGATTCCTTTTGAGAATATGCATAGAAGCACTTTCTGAGTCGATTTATGGACGCCCATCCGTCTGTACGCCTGTTTGCCCGTCCGTCTGTTGATGTCAAATTGTAAACATAGTACAGGTCGCATTTATGATCCGAATTAGATGAAATTTGACACATCTCATTTATTTGACCCAAAGACGAACCCTATTGAAATTGGGAAAAATCGGTTCAGATTTTGATATAGCTCCCATATATATTTTCGTCCGATTTAAGGTAAATGGTGTACCAAAGTCCCTATATATCTTTCGATTTGCACGAAATGTGTGCTAAGTTTCGTGAAAATCAGTTTGGATTTAGATACAGCTCCCATATATATTTTTGTACGATTTTACGTAAATGAAATTTGGCAGAGCGTACTGAATTGGGTGTTGAATGCAGTGTGCTAAGTTTCATGAAAATCAGTTCCGATACAGATATAGCTCCCATATATATTTTCATCCGATTTCATGTAAATGGTGCACCAAAGTCCCTTTATATCTTTAGATTTGCCCGAAATTTGGCGTAACGCACTGAATTGGGCCTAGAGTGATGTCTGCCAAGTTTCCTGAAAATCGGTTCAGATTTAGATATAGCTCCCATATATATTCTCATTCGATTTAATATAAATGCTGCACCAAAGTCCCTATATATCTTTCGATTTGCACGAAATTTGGCATGGCGTACTGAATTAAGTCTAGAATAACGTGTGTTAAGTTTCGTGAAAATCGGTGCAGATTTAGATATAGCTCCCATATATATTTTCGTCCGATTTATGTAAATGGTTCACCAAAGTCCCTATAAATCTTTCGATTTGCACGAAATTTGGAATAGCATACTGAATTGAGTCTGGAATGATATGATTTTCATGAAAATCGGTTCAGATTTATATAGCACCCATATATATTATCGTCCGATTTTATGTAAATGGTGCACCAAAGACCCAAAGTAGAGCCGATTGCACAATGTACTAAAATTAATATAACCTTACGTGTGGAATGTTTCATCGAAATCGGCTCTGATTTAGATATAGCTACCATATATAGTTTCGTCCGACTTTAAGTAACATGTACACCAATGACCCAAAGTAAGGCCGTTTGCAACAACATTTTGCATCACATACTGAAATTAGTACAGCCTAATGTGTGTCAAGCTTTGTTGTAATCAGTTCAGTTTTAGATAAAGCGCTGTCTGCGGATCAAAATTCAGAATCTGGGCAATATATCATGATATTTTCACCCTCTTCGCCGATTAGACGTCAAAAGCTCATCTTTCTTAATCTGGCATCTTTTCCGAATCATTTCTTTTTCCGGAGTAAAAATTTACGCTATACGATTCAAATTTGGTTACTTTACATACACAAGTCTTGGTATAGTTAACCCTCTGAACCGATTTCAACAAAACTCCTCGGACGTCAAGCTGCAGTAATTTCAATACGGATGTCAACCTGCAGTAACTTCAACACGATATGCAAACTTTTGTCTCAATCGGACAAACTTTGACATTATGGTGCACAAATTACATAAAATCGGACGAAACTATACATGGGAGCTATATCTAAATCTAAACCGATTCCAACAAAACTTCTCAAACATCCATCTGGACCAAATTCAGTACTCTGTGTAAAATTTTGTCTCAATCGGATCAAGTGTTCCATTTACATAAAATCGGACGAAACTTTATATGAGAACTATATCTAAATCTGAACCGAATTCAAAAAACTTGGCATGTACCAATCTAGACCTAATTCAGTACTTTGTGCAAAATTTTATCTCAATCGGAACAATATTGAGACTTTGGTGCCACATTTACATAAAATCGGACGAAACTATATATGGGAGCAATATCTAATTCTGAACCGATTTTCGAGAAACATAACACATATCATTCTACACCTAATTCAGCATGCTATGCCAAACTTCGTGCAAATCGTAGGATATACAGGAACTTTAGTACACCATTTACATTTAATCGGATATATCGGATATATATGGGAGCTATATCTAAATCTGAACCGATTTCTCCCGATTTTCAATAAACTTAACACATATCATTCTACACCTAATTCAGCATGCTATGCCAAACTTCGTGCAATTCGTAGGATATACAGGGACTTTAGTACACCATTTACATTAAATCGGATATATCGGATATACATGGGAGCTATATCCAAATCTGAACCGATTTCTTCCAATTTCAATAGGGTTCGTCGTTGGGCCAAATAAATAAGCTGTGCCAAATTTCATCCAATTTGAATCATAAATGCGACCTGTATTTTGTTTACAATTCAACTTGGACAGGCGGACGGACGAACGGACATGCACAAATCGATTCAGAAAGTGATTCTACGCATATTCTCAAAAGGAACCATGTGTCTATCTCGTTTCCTTTTGCCTGCTACAAACATCTGCACAAAGACATAATACCCTGTGCCACAGTGCGGTGAAGGGTCGATAATCAATAGGGCACTTCTTTGACCAGAACCCGTCCCACATGCTACATTTCGTGACAATTGGTCCATAACTGTGGCCTGTAGAGTGTTTACGAATTATAGCGGACACACATGTCTAGATCGGCTGGGTTTAGGACCAATTATGGTAAGAAAATTGGAAACCAAATGTGAACCTAAAATTCGCCTAAAATATCGAAATTTGGGGGCTGCCCTAAAAAGTGGACCAATATTAAACATTTTTTGTAGAAACATTTGCTACTCAATGAGAAATCAAAATTAAGGCCAATTCGGTTATAAAACGATAGACCAAAACGTGGACCATTTTCAATACCAAACATACATTTTGATTATGCATATGGGGGTTATAGAAAACATTCAAAAAGTCTTTGGATGTCCTTCGCCCTTTAAAAGGTTTATAGATTAATTAAGGTTTTATTCATAAATTGCCTCCAGAAGTTCTTCTGTGTGTAGAAGATCTTAAAAATCCCTTAAAAGATCTCAAATAGTCTTCTAGAAGTTCTCTAGTCCTGAAAAGTCTTTACATGTTATTCCTCACATGTATTTCCTAACTATATATGGTATAGATTGCGTAAATGGTACCTTTTATTTGGTCGAAGGCCTTCAGAAGAAATCTGAATCCTTACCAATTCTTATCACGCCGCATCCATATCCATGAGCATATTATAAGCTTTGCTTCAGCTCTTCTCAAATGATACTGACTGTTTGTTTGACTAGACATATATGCCGGCTAAGTATTGTTCTTATGTGTGTCTGTATTTGTATGGGTGTGTGTTTGTACGTACACATCAATACATGATTGTCGAATTTTCGCATTTTCGTTGAATTTTCTGTGTTGTTGTTTTTGCTACAATCCAGGATTGCAAAATGTTGGAAGGATTCAACGTAAACATACACACACACACAAACACACGTACTCAGACAATATACGAGGAACAGCAAAGCACAAACAACATAATACCCTGTCAAGTGGTCGGTTGAACATTTGCAATATGCCAGGGCTAGTTTTTCATCGTTGTTGCTGTTACTTCTGCTTGTGCTATTGTTGTTGTTGTTGCTGGACAGTGATGGTCATGTCGGTGTTATATTCCTTTGGGTGAATCCTGACGCTACGTCCAAACGAACGAACGAATGTTTGAATGTTGTTCTTGTCGTTGTTGCTGTTTTATAATTTGTTTTGATGTTTTTGTTGTTAACATTCATGTTGTTGCTGCTGTTGCTGTTGTTTTTATTTTGATGTCCAGTTCAGTTCAGTCCAGTCCAGCCCGCTCCACCTAGCATTTTATTGTCCATTGCCTTGACTATGTTAACTCAAGTGTGCCTTTGTTATTGTGCGCAACGAAAGATTCGAAAGTCCAGATTCATGAATGTTGTTTGTTTTAAATGTGAACAGGGAAAAAAAACACATCGAACAGTGTGAGCGGATGGCTGGGTTGCTGTTGGCTGTGGGTGGGCTCTTGTGTGTAGGTTTGGTTTTTGCGGTAATCCAAGTGTGTTTTGTTCGAGTACTCCCGTAGTGTTTACATAAATGAAATCACATTCAAAAATTGCTCATATTTGTTTTCGGTAATTAACGTAATGAAAATTTCCTTTCAAGTGCTTTACGAGTAATACGGTTTTCGTGGTCAGTCGGTCCGTCTGTCTGTCAGTTTGTGTGCTTGTCTATTTGTCGGTTGGGTTATTTGTTTGTTGGTTATATTTGTTAATATGAACAGAATACTATTTAGATGGTAATGTTGAGAGGAGCTATACACTTTTTTGTTCTGTTTAATAATGTGGTCATTGGTGAATCTAAACGGAAATGCGGTATAGGGAAATTTAAAAAAATAAATAAAATTTAAATGAAATATTATCTTTAAGAGTTCATAGGGGTTATTGGAGGCGCAAAATTATTAAATATAGGAAATATCGCACTAGGAGATAGCATGTGGAGGTGTATTTAAAATTTTATATCAAATCCTCGATAGTATAGTGGTCAGTATCCCCGCCTGTCACGCGGGAGACCGGGGTTCAATTCCCCGTCGGGGAGGACTTTCCTTTTTAAAACATCTTACGGAAGATTCTCACAATCTTTAGTATTATTCTGTAGGGAGAACGTCATCCAATAGCGATGCGACACATACTCCACCATACCCTCATAATAAAATGTAAAGAATTTACGAATTCTAGCAATAACAAATCTGAGTTAATTACTATAGGGTCACAAATATCTCATCTCCAACTCCCATAGCTCAAATTGAATATTTTGAATAAATTTCTTCGAAAATATCTCTAGTATGTAGAATTTCGTAATTTATATCCGCTAACATAGAACCACTTTTTTAAGGTATTGTCAGAGGTGTATAAAGCTAAGCCTGGGCCAGGGTTACCGTTGTGCGAAGAAAGTCGCAATTTGCAACCGTTTTGATTTGCAACTGTGTTTGCAACTTTTTATGCTTTGTGCGACTTTTCTTTTTTTGTTATTATACCCCACAGAACTATGTTGCCAGGGTATTATAGCTTTGTGCAGCCCCAAAAGTTTGTAACGCCGCGAAATATTGGTCCTAGACCCACCTTTAAGTATACCGATCGTCATATCTCGACTAGCTGAGTCGATCTAGACATGTGTGTCCGTCCGTCTGTCCATTATAATTTGTAAACACGATACAGGCCACAGTTATGGACCAATCTTCACAAAATTTTGCATGTAGGATAGGTTTTGGCCAGTGAAGACCCCTATTGTTTTTGGAAAAGATCGGTTAATATTTAGGGGATGAAATGGACCAAAAACTTTATTTTTGTCGGTTTTTCTGGTCGCTCCAGAGGCCGCAATTATGGCCCGAACACCGCGAATTTTTGCATGGAGAAGGGGATCGGGTCAAAGCATGCCTGTTTTGATAATGATCGGTTAATATTTAGCGGGTCAAATCGACCCTAACTTTTGTGTGAAAAATGACAAAATTGGTATTCTATAGCGTATGTATTTACCACTGAAGGACATAGACCCGAGAAGTTGATAGTATATCCAAGAGGAGTGGTTGACCTTTAAATTAATACCAATTATTGAAAGCCAAAAATCACAACACAAGCCCCGGTGAAAGGAAACTGGACAAGCAATGAGAAAGGCAGTCCTGAGAATTAGTAATATTCGGACCTCTAATAGTGCAAGAGGGTGAAAATATCACGAAATATTGCCCAGGTTCGGAATAAACATCCGCAGAAAGTTTGAGTTCCGTGGTAGTTGTGTAGGGTATCGGATGGTCGGCCCCGTCCGACTATACTGCTCCGCTCACTGGTTTTTAAAGTTGAATTTTCCTTTTTATGTGTTAATTCAAACTAATTTGGGGTTTTCTACGTCGTTTTTATTGACAAATTTATTTTTCTGTGCGACCTTTTTTCAAAGGAACGACTTTTTGTGCAAATTTTTTAAAATTGCCAGCGATAACACTTATACATTCCTGCCAAATTAATACGTCTATGCAGGATTACTTAAAATGACACAAGGTCAGCAGTTAAAGACGGAAAGGACCCCTTGGAGCCCTTCAGTACCGAACGAGGGATCAGGCATGGTGAAAGCCTATCGTGTGACCTTTTTAGCATCCTGCTGGAAAAGGTCATACGAGAAGCAAAGGTGAACAGACATCGACATAATGGGTCGAACATTGCGAACGGCTACAGCTACCTTGTAACAAATTAAGAAGAAGTGCAAAATGTCGAGTAGACTCGGACCAACTGTGGAATTTGATAAATACAACTTTGAGGTAATCAGAGATTTCATCTACTTCGATACCGTCATATATAAAACAAATGACATCAGTTTTGAGATTTGGAGAAGATTAGTGTTGGCCAAAAGGAGCTACTATGGTCTAAGTAAGCAATTCAAGAGCATAACCACCTCTCGCCAAACCAAACTCACACACTACAAGAGACTGATACTACCCGTGCTGTTGTATGAATCTGAAGCATGAGTACTTGTGCATGAATATGAGGCAGCTCTTGGAGAATTTGAAAGGAAAAAATCTCCGAAAGATTTACGGGCCGATCTGTGTGGACGGTGAATATCGACGTCGAATGAACCACCATCCTCGGTCCACACGGACCTCGACATAGTCAGACGTATCGAGCTACAGCGACTCAGTGGCTAGGCGAATAGATGAGGATGCTCCAGCTTAAAAGGCATATAAAAGCGAACCTACTGATGGTTCAAGCAGGAGGGAAAGCAAAAAATAAGATGGAAAGATCAAGTGCAAGATAACAAATCGAAACATGGTCTTAAAAATTCTAAAAAAAACTGCGCACAAGATCGACGCGCCTGGAAATCTTTTTTAAGTTCAATTTATGGAACAAACGTTCCGCCTCGAATCGGCTAAGTAAGTCAGCTTAAGGGTTTGCTACTCATAAAAGTTCTCTAGATGTTCTCCGATTTACAAATGCCCATAAGAGATCTTTTATGTATAGAGAACTCCAGAAGTTCATAAATTATCAGAACTTAACCTGGAGATCTTATACCTATAGAACATTTTTTTAAAGTTGTCCGTCTGTGAACTATGTTAGATATGTTCTTGGAGGGTGATACAAATTGTAGTCGGGACATTTTTTATGTGGGTTCAAATTTTGACAAAAACGTCATTCTTCCGAAGTGGATGTAATTTTCCATTCTCAATTCCAACATGAAGATCTGTAATTGAGTATTTATATTTCTCAAAAAAAGAGTCATGGCCCCTATATTAATGTTACTACCGAATCAGGAATGCACACCACATGGAGGAGGATATAAAAAGTTCGACTGGACCAGACTTAACGAACATTTTAATTGTTCTAAGAAATATATTTGACAAAGGTCTCTATCTGCCCCATTATGTACTGATGCTCCTTAGCAATCTTCCACAAATGATACCTATGGAAGTAATTTATTTTATAAACAAATCTAGAATGTTGCCTTAAAGATCTAACAATATATAATGGCTCTCTTCGTAAAAGGTTCTCTTGACCTTCTTCTCGACCGAATTTACTGACGTTTTTACTTGTTATTTATAGAAATAATCTTAATTCATAGAAGCCCTCTTGATTATCTTCGACACATGAAAAACCTATAAAAGACATTTATTTTTTATAATAAAGGGTGATTTTTTTGAGGTTAGGATTTTCATGCATTAGTATTTGACAGATCACGTGGGATTTCAGACATGGTGTCAAAGAGAAAGATGCTCAGTATGCTTTGACATTTCATCATTGAATTTTATTACCAAAATCAGTGTCCGGTTCGAAATGTGTTTCGCGCTTTACGTCCAATTTATGGTCTACATAATCGACCAAGTGAGCAAACAATTAATGCGATTGTGACCAAGTTTCGCACTCATTTTACTTTATTGGACATTAAACCAACCACACGAATGCGTACAGTGCGTACAGAAGAGAATATTGCGTCTGTTTCTGAGAGTGTTGCTGAAGACCGTGAAATGTCGATTCGTAGCCGTTCGCAGCAATTGGGTTTGTGTTATTCGACCACATGGAAGATTTTACGCAAAGATCTTGGTGTAAAACCGTATAAAATACAGCTCGTGCAAGAACTGAAGCCGAACGATCTGCCACAACGTCAAATTTTCAGTGAATGGGCCCTAGAAATGTTGGCAGAAAATCCGCTTTTTTATCGACAAATTTTGTTAAGCGATGAGGCTCATTTCTGGTTGAATGGCTACGTAAATAAGCAAAATTGCCACATTTGGAGTGAAGAGCAACCAGAAGCCGTTCAAGAACTGCCCATGCATCCCGAAAAATGCACTGTTTGGTGTGGTTTGTACGCTGGTGGAATCATTGGACCGTATTTTTTCAAAGATGCTGTTGGACGCAACGTTACGGTGAATGGCGATCGCTATCATTCGATGCTAACAAACTTTTTGTTGCCAAAAATGGAAGAACTGAACTTGGTTGACATGTGGTTTCAACAAGATGGCGCTACATGCCACACAGCTCGCGATTCTATGGCCATTTTGAGGGAAAACTTCGGAGAACAATTCATCTCAAGAAATGGACCGGTAAGTTGGCCACCAAGATCATGCGATTTGACGCCTTTAGACTATTTTTTGTGGGGGCTACGTCAAGTCTAAAGTCTACAGAAATAAGCCAGCAACTATTCCAGCTTTGGAAAACAACATTTCCGAAGAAATTCGGGCTATTCCGGCCGAAATGCTCGAAAAAGTTGCCCAAAATTGGACTTTCCGAATGGACCACCTAAGACGCATTCGCGGTCAACATTTAAATGAAATTATCTTCAAAAAGTAAGTGTCATGGACCAATCTAACGTTTCAAATAAAGAACCGATGAGATTTTGCAAATTTTATGCGTTTTAAAAAAAAAAAAGTTATCAAGCTCTTAACAAATCACTCTTTACTTCTATAAAAGGATCTCCAAAAAATTATATAGTTATATAGAAATCTGAATGTAAGTAATGGATTTATGTACAATCGATTTTATGTACACATTTGCAAAATGTCTACATCCGGTCATTCATGAAAGGTGTTTTGTAAAGAAGCAAAAAGCTAAGGAAACTGTTGAGCATCCGTGACGAGATCAGGAACTATAGTCTTCCCTGCATTACCCCTCGGCTGACAATGCCATACATTCCCCACTAATAAATAGTTGTTTTTTTTTATAAAAACAACAAACTGGGATTCAGCCTGACTAAATTGCAAAAACAAAATACAAATGGTATCCCAAATAACCCGCCAACACTACTGATTTTCAAAACTGTCACATATAAATCTATCATCCAATCTCCACAAAACAATATTTAGCCACAAAACAAATAACATCCTCGATAGTATAGTGGTTAGTATCCCCGCCTGTCACGCGGGAGACCGGGGTTCAATTCCCCGTCGGGGAGATTCCACAAATTTTTTTTATTTTATTAAATAATTTTATTAGCAAAAATAAAAAAGTACAAAAAATGTTTTCTAACCTCCCCGACGGGGAATTGAACCCCGGTCTCCCGCGTGACAGGCGGGGATACTGACCACTATACTATCGAGGATCTTGCAAAAAAGCTAAAGCATTTTCTTGAAAAAAAAAATATAAATGTTTTTAGGAAAATAATGTTATGCACATTTAGAGTAGGCACCCAAAAGTCCCGAAAAAAATGATGTCCTTTATTTGATATCGCTTTTATCGCCTATCTTTTAAAATGTCCAATTTCGTCACGGCCCTTGACCTTCGTTCTAAGCGATTTCGCGGGTAGTACATAATATCACATTTGTCACCACAATATAATATGCGGTGAGTTGATATATTTTATCACCTTGGATATCCGCATATTTATTTATATTGCGGATGTTGTTGTTTCACTTTTTTCCATGGTGTTTGTAATCCTGTCTCCGGTGGTTGGGCGAATAAATGAACGGCTTAGCATGGTTCATAGTCAGAATAATAAATAAACGGAAATGTTTCTTGTATTATAGCGGATGTTAAAATTGTGGCATAATCTAAAACATAACAGACACCATAAGGATATTATACTGCTCTTCGCGCTTTGGTGAATTGCATCGTTACGTAGCCAGGCATACAAAGCCAAGGGAAATGAAAGGGGAAACGTGAAAACGTCATAAAGGGGTATTTTTTTATAAAAAATATCGAAAAAACTGAAATGTAAGCTAGGTCGGAAATATCTAGTTTTTTTAGAAAAATATTTTAAAGCCACAAACAAATGGACTTATTATTTGAATATATATCCATGGATATGAATTAATTACCAACATATCTAAAACTGAAACTAAACGTTTTGAAAAGTTCTTATTCTAACTTCAACTACAATACCAGTTTGACATATACTCAAACATATGTATGTATGTCCCTACGTAAGTAATTACAAATGTTGTTTTTACTAATCACAATAACTTGCATACACCAGAAATAGTCACAACATTTGTTTGGTTTGTTTTTTGCTGTTGTTTTTCTATTAAATTTATAAAATATCCGGCCAAATTTTAGCTGCAAGGCTTAAATACATCCAGGCAGTCATCCGACCCTCTATACCACTTCCTTGATATGAGCCCAGCTGAAACGAAAAAAAAATCTGCAACGACTGATGTGTTCCACACTGGATTACTGTTTAGGACATTTCGAGTGTGTCAAGCCTTTTGTTGTTATCCTGCGAAAGAGTTACCGGACCGTGTACGTAGGGAGAGTTATTGTTGCAAAACACAAAACTAGCAAACAAAAGTTTTCAACTTTGCAACATCATACACACATTGGACATACATCTGTATGTATGATTTGTTCTCCAACAGCCAAATGACCAAGGCGTAACTAGGAAACAAGTCTGACTCTACTCTGTCCCGTTTGGACAGCTGAAATATCCGGCTGGACATGTAGAGGAGCGCAGAATAGACACTTCATACATTTGTCGTTGTTTATGTAAAGGGAATGAATGAATTCTGAAAAGTTGGCATGCACTTTTTATATTCGCTCTTTTAAATCGGATTGTTAAGCTTATTATACCTTTTGTAAATTTCGTAATACAGAAAAAATATTTAATAAAAAAACACGCCTCTGAAAGGACATTGAAAAAATCCACGCCTTTAGTAGGACCTTAAAAACATATTTTTAAACCAGTAAGGAAAGAAGTAATGTCGAACTGGGCCGACTATATGATACCCTGCACCACTTTGGGTAAATTGTACATATGTATCCTTGGAATTGAATGTCAATGTTCCCTCGAAAGAACATACCCTTGTCTGCAACCTATGCTAAATTTAATTTCATTCGGGCAGATTTAGAGTCGTATATTCTGAGCTATATCGAAATCTGAACAGATTTTTCCGAAAATTACCACACATAATTCTCGACTTCATTCAGTACGCTATGCCAAATTTCGTGCAAATCGATATATAGGGACATTGGTGCACCATTTACATAAAATCGGACGAAAATATATATGGGAGCTATATCTAAATCTGAACCGATTTCCCCGAAACATACGACTCATTATTCCAGGATATAAAGGGAAGGACATAAAGCGACTTTGGTGCACTATTTACCTAAAATCGGAGAAAAATATATATGCCAAATTTCGTGCAAATCGATATATAGGGCAAACATTGGTGCACCATTTACATAAAATCGGACGAAAATATATATGGGAGCTATATCTAAATCTGAACCGATTTTCACGAAACATACAGTACGCTATGCCAAATTTTGCAATTCGAAGGATATAAAGGCGGATGAAAATATATAGGACATAAAGCGACTTTGGTGCATTCTAGGCCCAATTCATTACGCTATGCCAAATTTCGTGCCGAGGGATATAAAGATCTGGTGAGAAAAATATATATGGGAGCTATATCTAAATCTGAACAGATATTCACGAAATTTAACACACATCGTTCTAGACTTAGTTCAGTACGCTATGCCAAATTTCGTGCAAATTGAAGGATATATAGGGACTTTGGTGCACCATTTATATGAAATCGGACGAAACAATTTATGGGAGCTATATCTAAATCTGGACTGATTTTCACGAAACTTAGCAGACATCATTCTAGACCTAAATGATTAGGATGTACCAAATTTCGTGCAAATCGAAAGATATATAGGGTCCGTTTACATTAAATCGGTTAAATATATATGGAAGCTATATCTAAATCTGAACCGATTTTTCCCAATTTCAATAGGGTTCGTCATTGGGCCGAATAAGTTACCTATGCCAAATTTCATCTAATTCGGATCATAAATGCGACCTGTACTTTGTTTACAAGTACATGTTTACAACATGGACAGACGGACGGACATGCATAAATCGACTTAGAAAGTGATTCTATGCATATTCTCAAAAGGAACCATGGGACTATCTCGTTTCCTTTTACCTGTTACAAACATATGCACCCTGTACCACAGTGTGGTTAAGGGTACAAAAATCCACGACTATGGAGACTAGTTCAAAAATATTTTTAAAAAAATCTACGCCTATGGTAGACTATTTTAAAACCAGTGAGCGGAGCAGTATAGTCGGACGGGCCGACCATACGATACCCTACACAACTTCCATGAAAATCTAATTTTCTGCGGTTCTATATTCTGAGATTGGCCAATATTTCGCGATATTTGCAAACTTTTGAGTGGCTAGAGGTCAGCAAATGTTACTAGTAATCTGTACAGCTCCTCTAATTACTTGTCCAGATTATCTTCACCGTGGGTTGTGTTGTAATGTTATATATATATATATAATATATACGCTATAGAATACAAATTTTGTCATATTTCACACAAAAGTTAGGGTCCATTTGACCCGCTAAATATTGACCGATCTTTATCAAATCAGGCATGCTTATTCTTTGGCCCGATCCCCTTCTCCATCCATTCGCGGTGTTTGGGCCATAATTGCGGCCTCTGGAGCGACCAGAAAAACCGACAAAAATAAAGTTTTTGGTCCATTTCATCCCCTAAATATTAACCGATCTTTTCCCAAAACAATAGGGGTCTTCATTGGCCAGAACCAATCTTACATGCAAAATTTAGTTAAGATTGGTTCATAACTGTGGCCTGTATCGTGTTTACAAATTATAATGGACAGACGGACGGACGGACACACATGTCTAGATCGACTCAGCTAGTCGAGATATTACGATCGGTATACTGAAAGGTAGGTCTAGGATCAATATTTCGCGGCGTTACAAACTTTTGGGGCTGCAAGAAGCTATAATACCCTGACAACATAGTTGTGTGGGGTATAAAAATTCACGCCTATGGTAGACTATTTAAAAAAATCCATTTCTATGGTAGGCCTTGAAGGTGGACTATTGAAAGATATTTTAAAAAATTCCACGCCTAAAGTAGGACATTGGAAAAATATTTTAAAAAATTCCACGCCTAAAGTAGGACATTGGAAAAATATTTTAAAAAATTCCACGCCTAAAGTAGGACATTGGAAAAATATTTTTTTAAAAATCCACGCCTATTTAGGCTATTGATTTTTTTAAGAAAATCCTAGCGCTTATATATAGTAGTGCACACTCCATTCGACCCTACTGAACTGAACATAGTTTCAACTTCTTTGGCTTAACATTGAAAACAAACAAAAGGGTGTCCCTCTCAAACTCCACCCATGGAGTAGGACCAAGAAAAGTCTCTGTTAAAATAAGGATGCTGGTTAAAGGACACTAAAATGTCCACAGCAGACATTGTAATTAAAATTTGTTGTTTCTTTCGTTGCCGTTCAGTCGGGCTGCTGCTGTTGTTATTATTGTTTTGCTTTCACCAAGTTTCCTAAAAATAAGCGAAACAAATAAAACAGAATAAAACTTTTAATTTAAAGTTTTCTTCAACAACTAGTTGTGTGACTTTTTTCTTTATTTTTATATGTTATATTTTATTTTTAAATAAAATATTATTTATTTCTATATTTGAACTACTAGTCGGACAATATTATTTATTTGTTTAAAACCGAACAAAAATCTGTTTATCTGGCCAGGAAAAAAAATAAATGTAGTTTTTTGGGGAATTCTGTTCATTTTTCGATTTATAGTTTTTTTTTGTGTTTTTGTTTATATAAATATTTGTGTATGTGTGTGTGTTGGTATGTTTATTTGATTGTATATACATACATATAACTATTTCTATGCTTTGGGGCTATTTTTGCACAATCCAGACATAGCAACACTCTTTGCATAAACAACACGTTTTTCGACCAGGATATACAAGGATATAACCGACTCGACATTTGTTTGTTGGACACACATACACCAATAGCACTCAGTTCGACACGAAAGCAACAGAACAACAAAAAACATTTATGATAAATGTTTTTTTATTGTTGAAATTCCCCTCCATTCCTGATGTCAGGATCATCAGTAGCAGAGCTGTGGTTTTGAGGGGATAGTTAATTATGAGTAAGTAAAATACATAAAATATATCTTTGTTTGTAGACCAGAATTCTATCTCGTAATGTTCGTATCATAATTGTGATCTGTAAAGTCTGAATCGACCCGAATCAACATAATACTACCGAAACAAAAGATTCAACCAAAAGCACTCGGCTGCAGTTTAGCCGAAATTTTTATATCCTTCACCACACTGTGGTACAGGGTATTATGTCTTTGTGCAAAAGGAAACAAGATAGATACATGGTTCCTTTTAAGAATATGCATAGAATCACTATCTGATTCGATTTACGCATGTCTGTCTGTCCGTCCATGTATTTTTGTGAACAAAGTACAGGTCGCATTTATGAACTGATTTGGATGAAATTTGTCATAGATCACTTATTTGGCCCAAGGACGAACCCTATTGAAATTGGGAAAAATCGGTTCAGATTTAGATATAGCTCCCATATATATTTTCCTCCGATTTAATGTAAATGGTGTACCACAGTCCCTATATATCTTTCGATTTGCACAAAATTTGGCATATCGTAATGAATTATGTCTAGAATGATGTGTGCTAAGTTTCGTGAAAATCGGTTCACATTTAGATATAGCTCCCATATATATTTTCGTCCGATTTAATGTAAATGGTCCACCAAAGTCCCCATATATCATTCGATTTGCACGAAATTTGGCACAGCGTAATGAATTAGGCCTAGAATGATGTGTGTTAAGTTTCCTGAAAATCGGTTCAGATTTAGATATAACTCCCATATATATTTTCGTCCGATTTAATGTAAATGGTCCACCAAAGTCCCCATATATCTTTCGATTTGCACGAAATTTGGCACAGCGTACTGAATTAGGCCTAGAATGATGTGTGTTAAGTTTGCAGAAAATCGATTCAGATTTAGATATAGCTCCCATATATATATTCGTCCGATTTAATGTAAATGGTGCACCAAAGTCCCTAAGTATCTTTCGATTTGAACGAAATTTGGCACAGCGTAATAAATTAGGTCCAGAATGATGTGTGTTAAGTTTCCTGAAAATCGGTTCAGATTTAGATAAAGCTCCCATATATATTTTCGTCCGATTTAATATAAATGGTGCACCAATGTTCCTATATCTCTATCGATTTGCACGAAATTTGGCACAGCGTAATGAATTAGGCCTAGAATGATGTGTGTTAAGTTTCCTGAAAATCGGTTCAGATTTAGATATAGCTCCCATATATATTTTCCTCCGATTTAATGTAAATGGTGTACCAAAGTCCCTAAGTATCTTTCGATTTTAACGAAATTTTGCAGGGTAATGAATTAGGTCTATAAAGGTGATGTGTTAAGTTTCTTGAAAATCGGTTCAGATTTAGATATAGCACCTATACATATATTCTCGTCCGATTTAATGTAAATGGTGTACCAAAGTCCCTATATATCTTTCGAATTATAGGAAATTTTGTATAGTGTACCGAATTAGGTCTAGAATGATGTGTGCTAAGTTTCGTGAAAATCGGTTCAGATTTAGATATAGCTCCTATATATATTTTCTTCCGATTTTATGTAAATTGTGCACTAAAGACCCAAAGTTTGTCCGATTGCCACACAATTTTGTACAATGATAATTAATATAAGTTAGTCCTTGCAAGTCACGTTGAAATTGGTTCAGATTTTGCACAACGTAAATCGGTTCAGATTTTGATAGAGCTCCTATATATACAATCAAAATGGCCGGTGCACCAAACTACTCATGTTTATCCAATCGGGCACCCGGATTGATATTTGCTTTAAATTGATTTACATATTGTAAGAAGCAACTCTATATCTTATCAAATGAAAAAAATAGTATAGGTTACAGAATGACATGTTTATGGATCCAATTTCAATTTCAAAAATGCGAAGTCTGTTAGGATTCATCTGTTGAATATACCCAAAGTGGTGAAGGATATCATATAGTCGGCCCCGTCTGACTTTACTACTTTCCTTACTGCTTTCAGTATAGGTCCCTGGTATGATTATAGTCTCCTTCTAGTGTCACTAAATTAACTTTTTATATTGTTAACATTTTCGCAACATTTTCAAGATTATTACGAATTTTGGTTTTTTAAGATTTCCCATAGTTACTTGATATCTTCCCAACAACGTCTCTGTCCGAAAAAAAAAATCCAACATTTTTGTTTATATCATTCTTGTTATTTGAAGAGCGTCCGTACCTCTTCAAAAAGCGAGAGAGATACTCATGCACAAATAATGATTTTGGTCTTATTTTTATGGAGCACATCAGACACGATGTGCACGATTTTACTGCATGTCCAAAAAATGTTTTTGAATTCCCTCTGAACAAAACAAAAAAACTGGAAAAAATAACCCCAAACTTAACAAAGGATATACATGTTTATGATTGCAACATACCAGACAACACAAATACATAAACTCACACATACACACACACACAAACACTGCAACCAAACAAACCAGTCTATAAAGTTTAAATTTATGGCAAATTTTCAACTAGTTTTAATTACTTTAATTAACAAAACAGAATTGGATTTTTTAGTATTTAAAAAAATACAATAAAAAAACATTTAAACAAAAAATGTACACCAAAAAAAAAAAAATCACACACTAGTGCATTTTATAATAAACTGTTAGAATAAATTTGTCAAAGTGTCAGTCATAATTTGTAAAAAAACTAATTTAAACAAGAGTTTATTTATTATAAAAAATATGAAAAACTGAACAAAACAACTGTATAAACAATTTAGCCGGAGTTTTATTGACAGATATACAGTTGGTTGGCTTTTTTTTGCCACCCCCTATGGCACTTGACAGGAAGACACTTTTATGACACTTTTGTCATAACAAATCATAAACTGTTTAACTAGTTTTTATGACATTAATTACGACGCTTTTTTACTATTGCTAGGTGCTTTGAGGCAAATTGCAAACACATACATATACACGTTTATAACTAATTTGGTTTTGACGTATGTCAACCAAATTTTTGGTTAAGTTGTCAACATTTACAGTTTTATATGTATAGTTGAGTGGTTAAAATTGTTTTATTTGCCATTTTGGGGACGGTTTATGGTTGTAATTGTTTTAGAATTTTGGGTTTAATAAAAAAAATACAATATAAGGGTAATTAATGGGGTGTAATGTTAATGAAAGGGGTTCTCATTGTTAATACCTGAAAGTGTAATATGTTGATTATATTAATTATATATAGTTATATTATTATATCGAACGGGTCAGACCATATGATACCCTACACCACTTTGATTATATACAAGAGATGGATTCTACAAAAAATTCATGATTTTTTTTTTAAATTTTTAACAAAAAATATTTAAATAACGATCCAAGAAAATGCGGAAAAAGGTGTATTTTACAAAAATATTCCTTATTTGATCTCAAGGTACACTGACTGTTACTTGACATGAAAATGTTTACCCACATGTCTAAAAACTCCTATGCAATAAAAACTGGATGGAATCTTTATATAGGGGATCTTTGCATAAGGGACTCATTACATTCCAGTAACTGTTGACTAGAAATACTAAATTGCAGAAATTTTTATGGTAAATTTCCTAAAGTTTACACTATATTAGGATTTGCTGACCCCACAAGGAACTATATTTGTCCATATTCCGAAAAAGGGACATATACAGACAATCATTCTCAATGAATCTTGTAAATCATTATGAACACAAAATATAAATTTCAGCAACTTTTAATATGGATTTTTCTGAAATCTCAAAACTCCAAAATGTGGACTGATGATATTTATAGGGCAAAGTAAAATGAGGCTAAAGCAAAATGACCTTTTAGTTTTGTTTCGTGATACCCTCCTAAGCTAATATGACCCCAACATATATAATACATGTATATACGAACAAGTGAAAACGTTTCTAAGATCGGCAGGGAAGCTACGATATATCTATACGATATATCTACGATATATCTATATCTGAACCGATATGAGATTAATTTATATTAATTTCAGTACGTTGTGCAAATCGGCCTAGCTGTGTATCTTTAGTGCACAATTTACTTAAAATCGGACAAAAATATATATAGGAGGTGAACACATCATTCTACACTTAATTCAATAAGCTATGCCAAAATTTTTTCAAATCGAATGATTTTCAGAGACTTTGGAGCACCATTTACTTAAAATCGGACGAAACTATATATGGGAGCTATATCTAACTCTGAACCGATTTTCACGAAACGTAGCACACATCATTATAGGCCATATTCATTACGCTGTGCAAAAATTCGTGAAATACAAAATATTTCAAGGGACTTTAGTGGACTATTTACCTTAAATCGAGCGAAACTATATATGGGAACTATATCTAAATCTGAACCGATTTTCACGAAAATTAGCACACGTCATTCTAGACTTAATTTAATATGCTATGCCGAAATTCGTGCAAATCAAATGATTTTCAGGGACTTTGGTGCACCGTTTACGTAAAATCGGGCGAAACTATATATGGGAGCTATATCTAAATCTGAACCGATTTTCACGAAACTTAGCACACATCATTGTAGACTTTATTCAGTACGTTATGCCAAATTTCGTGCAAATCGCAAGATATATAGGGACTTTGGTGCACCATTTATCTTAAATCGGGCGAAACTATGGGAAATATATCTAAATCTGAACCGATTTTCACGAAACTTAGCACATTTTATTCTATACTTAATTCAATACGTTGTGCCAAAATTCGTGCAAATCAAATGATTTTCAGGGACTTTGGTGCACCATTTACTTAAATCATTGTAGACTTTATTCAGTACGTTATGCCAAATTTCGTGCAAATCGAAAGATATATAGGGACTTTGGTGCACCATTTACCTAAAATCGGACGAAACTATATATGGGAGCTATATCTAAATCTGAACCGATTTTCACGAAACATAGCACACGTCATTCTAGACCTAATTCAGTAGGCTATACCAAATCTCGTGCAAATCGAAAGATGTATAGGGACTTTGGTACCCCATTTACCTTAAATCGGACGAAAATATATATGGGAGCTGTATCTAAATCTGAACCGATTTTTCCCAATTTCAATAGGGTTCGTCCTTGGGCCAAACAAATGAGTTCTGCCAAATTTCATCCAATTCGGATCATAAATGCAACCTGTACTTTGTTTACAATTTAACATGGACAGACGGACATGCATAAATCGACTCAGAAAGATATTCTATGCATATTCTCAAAAGGAATCATGGGTCTATCTCGATTATTTTTGCCTGTTACAAACATATGCACAAAGACAAGACCCTGTACCACAGTGTGGTGAAGGGTATAATTATAAATATAGGGCGATCTTTGGTTATTCAAATGGTTCTATGTATCTTCAAAGTGACTATATTTCAAATTTGCGAAGTGACTGTAATTTGGTATTCTGTAACATTGGTGGATAAATAAATTATTCACAGAACATATTTCTACATTAGTCCCATAAAATGTTCAAGCGTCATTTCGGGTCTAGTATAATTATTCAAGGCGAGTGTTTGTAATTTATTTTCCTCCTGATAGTAATTTGTCATGGCATATCCCACATATAAAAATCCCGATCGACTTTTTATGCCCATCTCATATTAGAATTTCCACTTTAAGTAATTACTTAGGTTTGCTCTATGTACCATTAAAGCAATCGAATACAAAATGTGACCTTTGAGCGGCTTAATATAACATCGAATGAAACAAAACGAAAGCTATATCAATATCTGAACCCGATTCCTCCCAAATTTTTGCAGTTCTGTTTTTATGCGCTCTATAAACATCCCAACGATCTATATACGTGATTTTTGTCTTCAAAAACCTGACATGGGGTGTTTCAATTTATTTTATAATTTATTAATTGACCTGTCTGAAAATTAGGAAATGAGAATATGGAATTTATTTATAAATTATATTAATTTTGATTCTTCAGCGTCGTGATATATACTTATTTATTATATAGTGACGTTATATTTTTAAAATTGTATTCATAGAAAAATGGCCAACTATTTTAACATTCCGACGCACATACGATAAACACATTATAAAGCCCAAAGATTTTAACCCCCAATAATTGACAATTTGGTATGGTTTCCTCTGAATTCTGTAAAAAAATTGCATTACTCGGAAAAAAGGACAACTTTTGAAAACAAAATTGGTCCACAGACAATTTGTCTTTTGGCTTTAAGCCCTAGAGGCTTTTAAGCTTTTAGAAATAAAACAAGAACAAATGCAAATGCAAGGAAAGTAAATAAATGTTATTTAAGATATTTATCATGAAAGACTCAGCCAGCCAGCACATGTTTTGATCTTTATTGAGGGGTTGATTTTTCCAATTGGGGATTTTCTAATTATGGACCGGACAAATAGCATTTGAAACAAACATAAGCGAAAAACAAAGCAACAAATAGAAGCTTTTCGGTGTTGTTATTATTGTTGTTGTTGTCTTATTATCATCATTCACTGCAAATTTTGTGGTTTTTCGTATGGTGGTTTAACGCCGTACAATTTTGTACAATATGTATGTCTTTTCATCTGTCTGCCTTATAGTGTTTTATAGTGCATTCGGCATTTTCATGCCCTTCATAATCAACGCAGCGCAACCACCCATCTAGCAACCACCCAAAACAAGGCAATCAAACTTTGTTTTGATCCCCCACTCTCATTCATAGCTTTACGGTAAGCTTCACTGACGAAGTAGTCCCCAAGGATATGTGAATGCGGTCTACCGCCAAATATACACACCGGTCAGACATACCCACATTTCTTTCGTATACCTTCAGTGGTGTCTGTGTTTATATTTTTCGAGTGTATTACCATTCTGTAATTATCCCTTCTTGACTTCCTTCTTCGGCGACATGGGATGGAGGCTGGAGTTTTACTGGTTATTGTGTGTGTGTGAATGAATAATGAGATGTAGCCACAGTGTTCGGAAGGACGGCAAAAAATAGTGAGAAGAATTAGAAATGGATTTCAAATTTCGGTTTTAGCAAGTTCTATGGCATTTTTATACCCCCAACCTAAGGCGTAGCTCACTCGAGGAGTAGATTTTTTAAAAACAAATATTTTTATACCCTTCACCACACTATGGTACAGGGTATTATGTCTTTGTGCATATGTTTGTAACTGGCAAAAATAATCAAGATAGACCCATGGTTCCTTTTGAGAATATGCATAGAATCACTTTCTGAGTCGATTTACTGTCCGTCAGTCCGTCTGCCCATGTTAAATTTTAAACAAAGTACAGGTCGTATTTATGATCCGAATTGGATGAAATTTGGTACAGGTCACTTAATTGGCCCAAGGACGAACCCTATTGAAATTGGAGAAAATCGGTCCACGTTTAGGCATATCTCCCATATAAGGGTACCCCCAAATTTTCCGTACTTTGAGGTTCTTGAGCGCGTTTTTTAACTGAATTCGCTGAAATTTTGTACTTTGACTTCTTATTGGGTAGCAAATCTCCCTACCAAAAATTATAAATAAAGGTACATTTTTTCGGATAGTCCCGATATAAGAGTACCCCCAATTTTATGTATTTTGAGGGTTTTGATCGCATTTTTCGACCGAATTCGCCGAAATTTGGTACGTTGAGTTCTTATTGAGTAGCAAATCTCCCTACCAAAAATTATAAATAAAGGTCAATTTCTTCCGAGAGCCCCCATATAAGGGTACCCTTAATTTTCGGTATTTTCGAGTTCTTGGGCTCGTTTTATAACTGAATTCTCTGAAATGTTGTACATTGGGTTCTTATTGGGTACCAAATTACTCCACTAAAAATTATAAATATAGGTCCAGTTTTTCTGGTACTCCCCATATAACGGTACCCCCAAATTTTTGGTATTTTGGGGGTTCTGATCGTATTTGTCGACCGAAATTTGGCACAGCGTAACAAATTAGGTCTAGAATGATGTGTGTTAAGTTTCCTGAAAATCGGTTCAGATTTATATATAGCTCCCATATATATTTTCGTCCGATTTAATGTAGATGGTGCACCAAAGTCCCTATATATCTTTCGATTTGCACGAAATTTGGCACAGCGTAATGAATTATCTCTAGAATGATGTGTGTTAAGTTTCCTGAAAATCGGCTCAGATTTAGATATAGATCTCATATATATTTTCGTCCGATTTAAGGTAAATTGTGCACAAAAGTCCCTATATATCTCTCGATTTGCACTAAATTTGGCTCAGCGTAATGAATTAGGTCTAGAATGATGTGTATTAAGTTTCCTGAAAATCGGTTCGGATTTAGATATAGGTCCCATTTATATTTTCGTCCGATTTAATGTTAATGGTGCACCAAAGTCCCATAATATCTTTCGGTTTGCACTAAATTTGGCACAGCGTAATGAATTAGGTCTAGATGTGTGTTAAGATTCCTGAAATCGGTTCAAATTTAGATAAAGCTTCTATATCTGACCAAATGAATAATTTAGTATCGGTTGCAGAATGACGTATTTATGGTTCCAATTTCATATTACTGGTCCTTAAAAAATGCGACGTCTGTTAGGATTCATCTGTTGAATATACTCAAAGTGGTGAAGGGTATCATAGAGTCGGCCCCGTCCGACTTTACTACTTTTCTTTCTGGTTTCAATCTAAGCAAGGCGTAGATTAAAAAAAATCAATTTAAGCAAAGAAAATATTTATAAAAAAAATTCTATCTAAGTAAGGCGTCGATTTTTTCGAAAATATTTTTTTTTTCAACCTAAGCATAGATTTGTTCAAAAATATTTTTTTCAAGTTAAGCAAGGCGAAGGCCTTAAAAAATACATTTTTTTCAACCTATGTAGTTTTGTTTTTCAGTTCTCCCCCAATCATCCCACGGTTTACACCCACTATTCCATGCATTCAAAACACTGTGCAGCAACACTGCATGTCTAAGTTCTCCCCCTTTATGGTGGACCATAATGAATAGCCAACGACTTGACTGAGTGACTGGCTGACTAGCCGAATGAATGAAGGCGAAAATGGAAAATCTCATTAATCTGAATTATTTAACATTAAATGGTTTTATTGTTGTTTACTGTTTGTTTTTCATTTTCATTTCTTCTTAAAGAACAAATTTCATTTGACTGTGGCATGAGATAGTGTCTTATAAAACTTAACCACAGGTTTTATTAAAAGCAAACAAGCCGAAGAGGGCAACAATATATAATCTAACAACAAAAAATTTTGTTTAACAACAAACATAAAACTTTTATTTTTTAAATTAGTTCCAAAACAAAGGAATTGAATTAAATTTCTTTTTATTATTTTTTATAATGAGACAAAAGAAAAAACACAAAATATAAATTTAAAAAAAAAATAAAAAAAAGTAATTCTTCCCGTACCGGGAATCGAACCCGGGCCTTCCGGGTGAGAGCCGGATATCCTAACCACTAGACAATACGGGATTGTTGTAAACTGTCGGCTCATTGTAACTTTTCTACCACATGTGTTGAGTTTCATTTCACATAGGTCTGTTATTAATGAACAAACTCACCACCATAATGTGTGTGTGTGTGGTTATTCGTTTTTTTTAATCGCTTGCTATTCTCTGTTGAATATTCTACAGACCGGTTTGTTTGTGGCAGCGCTAAAAATAGCAGCCCTCAATAGAAAGAACACAAGCCCATTGAATACAAATGCGGACAATGATTCTTCCACTCATGTTGCTTAAATACTGCGGTTTGTGTTCGTTTGTTTTTTGTTCGACAACGTAATTTGCGCTAGGGATTCCAATAATGGAAGTACATAAGAAAAATTGTAAAAAAATTAAAATCCAAATACAAATTTTGAAATTTGCACTCTTGCCAAAATATTCACCTTCAAAAGTTTTTTAACATTAGACATGAACATTTTAGCCACAAAAAATTCAAAATACCAAATTATATGTACATATGACAGATACCCAATGAGCCGATTCGCCTACTTCGGTCCAATGATCGGCACACATTCGTTCAATATTAAATATTATTTTTTTTAGTTGAGCATTAACCCTGCAACCACCCAATTTTTAATGACTTCTTCTAAAAAATGATTCTTGAATTAATAATTTCTTATACGTTTCTAACTTTTGACTATCTGTTTTCCTTAGCTGTCAAATTAGGGCTTATATTCAGCAAAGTACTAGTGGATAGTTTTATAATACTTTAAACACTTGGGTATACCTTAAATCGGGAGTTACGGTTATATTAGGGCTATATCATAACATGGACCCAGGGACCTCATTTTTCATACTACAGTATTTTTCGGTTAATTGACCCTACGGTTAATTGGTTTCCACGCTTAATTGAACCACATGATGGGTCAAAAATATTTAATTTCATAGTAAGCGGGTTCGGATAATTGGTTCCTCGGTTAATTGAACAAAAATTTGTGCAAATTTTGATGTGCAATTAACCGAAAAATACTGTATTAATTGTTTTGATATACATTGTATTTTAAACCAGTGAGCGGAACAGTATAGTTGGACGGGGCAAAATATATTTTACCTTACACAACTACCACGAGCCTTGGCAATATTTCGCGATATTTGCACCCTCTTGACCGATTACAGACTAACAGTCACGCCCAAAAGTTTTCGGTCCATTTTACCTCCAAAATATCATCCGATCATCCATAACCGGAACCTAAAGCAAAATTTCCAAGCCATCAGCGCAACATTTCCGCTCCCTAGTGTGGTAATTAATGGTAATACTAAACAACATCATATTAGGTAGACCACTGCAAACATGTACGTATAACTCCCACTTAAGTCCATTAGACCCTCTAAATATTGAGCGATCATTATCAAAATATTCATGCTTATTCTTTGGGCAGATGCCTTTCCTCGTGCAAAATCATGCATTCTGGTCATAATTGTAGCCATCTGAACGACCAGAAAAACAGACAAAATTCAAATATTTGGTCCATTTTATCCCATAAATTGTAACGCATCATTACAAAAAACAATAGGGATATTTTATGGGCAGAACCCGTCCTAAATACACAATTTCGTGACGATTGGTTCACAACTTTGACTGGCATTGGACGAACAGCCTACGCTAAGCGGTTCGACATACTCAATGTTTGGGGTAATAATTAATTATATGGGAGCTGTAAGAATACGTGAATCTAAGCCGACAATTTTTACAAGGATATTTTGTGACACTTTACATCAAAATTTTGTTGAAAAATATTGCTAATTGATAAACAAAAATACCACCAATCGGAAGGTACTGTAATATGGGGGCTATATCGAAACATGGACCCAGAGACTCCATCTTTCGCACCTGTAGTTGTTTTGATAAAAAATATGCGAGCCAAACTTTGAAACGATTTTATTACAGAAACCTGGAAATAAGGTTTAAGATGTTTTATTGGCGATACAATATAGTAAATACCCAAAATAAATACCCACAAATGGGCATTTACCCAATTTACCGGGTTTTTATCCACGGCCCATCTCAGATCAGGTTTATACAATATATTTATATGCAACATATTGGAAATTTATCTCAATTCGTTGTAGCAGATATATGGAAATTGCTTCAATTTTACGCAGCAATATTATTTAGTAATTTAAGAAATTAAAAAAAAACATTTTAAAAATAAAAAAAATTGTCGTTCTCCCCGACGGGGAATTGAACCCCGGTCTCCCGCGTGACAGGCGGGGATACTAACCACTATACTATCGAGGATTGATATTTGTTTGCTGTCAGAACACAAATACAAATTTGGACATTATCTGCAACACTAAAAAAATTCATATTGGAATGATCTGAATCGAACCAAAATGGACAGACAGAAAATATTTGTAGGAAAATATCATCCGCCTCCTACCCACTTGTATTGGCAAATATCAAATTTCAAGAATCTGGTTCTTGGATATTAAGAAACATTTGCAAAATTTGCAAAACTATTTCGATGTACTATGTAGGTCCTGTACAATTTCGTTGTTTTGAAGGTTTAATCTGCATTTTTCTCACCAAGTATGTATATATTATTTAACATTACGGGTTCATGTATTAGGTTGGGAAAAGAAATCCATTATTTTCTAAGACAGATGGCTGTACTGTTAGATTTCTCTTTAATTATCGATCAAAAAATTTTTCAGATTTATGCTCGTTGGAAGGCTGTACAGGGTGTTCAAAATGGAAGTGATGAACAAAGAGAAAATTCGGTACATTTTCGGGTTTTTCCATGCCAAAGGCGAACATGAAAGACAAGCGGCTAAAATTGTGAATGGTGTCTATGGTTCCTATACTCTAACAGCCAATTATGTGCAACATTGATTTCGTAGATTCCGTTCAGGAATTTTTGTGTTAAAGATGCACATCGCACAGGTAGGCCGGTCGTCGAAAATGTCGATAAAATCTGAGAAATTATCGAAAAATACCTTAAAAATGACAAGTCATGCCTATTTGGTCCAAATCGGACATTCCAAAGCATGTTAAATAAAGTCCTACAGTTCATATAAAAATAATGGATTTCTTTTTCCCTGACCTAATATATGGGAACTATATCTAAATCTGATCCGATTTCAATGAAAGTTTACACTTGCCATTCTAGATCCAATTCCGTACGCTATGAAAAACATTGCTTCAATCGAATATATATATAGTGGGAGTTTAGTGCACTATTTACATAAAATCGGAAATCTTTTTCCCTGACCTAATATACGAGAACTATATATAAATCTGAACCGCTTTTCACGAAACTTAGCTTTCATCATTATCGACTCAATTCAGTACGCTATGCCTAATTTCGTGTAAATCGAAAGGTATAGCGGGACTTTGGACAAAAATGTATATAAATCTAAACCGATTTTCACAAAAACTAACACAAATCACTCTAGACTCAACTCATTATGCTATGCCAAATTTCGTACAAATCGAAAGATATATAAGGGCTTTGGTGCACCATTTATATAAAACCGGACGAAAATATATGTATATGGGAGCTATATTTAAATCTGAACTTATTTTCACGAAACTTAGCACACATCATTCTCGGCTCAATTCAGTACGCTATGCCAAACTTCGTGCAAATCGAAAGGTATAGCAGGATTTTGGTGCACCATGTACAACAAAATAATACGAAAATATATATGGGAGCTATATCGAAATCTGAACCGGTTTTCCCGAAACTTACCACACATCGTTCTAGGCTTAATTCAGTACGCTATGCCAAATTTCGTGCAAATCGAAGGTTATATAAGGAGTTTGGTGCACAATTTACAAAACTTAACTGATTTTCACGAAACTTAGCTTTCATCATTCTCGACTCAATTCAGTAAGCTATGGCAACCTTCGTGCTAATCGAAAGATATATACACTATATATGCACTATTTACCTAAAATCGGACGAAAATATATATGGGAGCTATATCTAAATCTTAACCGATTTTCATGAAACTTACCACTCATCATCCTGGACTCAAAGAAGTACGCTACATTAATTTTCGTGCATATCGGAGGATATAGCCGGACTTTGACGCACCATTTATCTTAAATCGGAGGAAAATATATATGGGAGCTATATCTAAATCTGAACCGATATTCACGAAACTTAATACACATCATTCTGTACTTAATTTAGTGCGCTATACCAAATTTCGTGCAATTCGAAAGATCTATAGGGACCTCGGTGCTCATTTACATAAAATCGAACGTAAATATATATGGGAGCTATATCTAAATCTGAAACGATGTTCACCAATTTCAATAGGGGTTGTCCTTGGGCCAAATAACTAAGCTGCACCAAATTTCATCCAAATCAGATTATAAATGCGTACTTTGTTTACAATATAACATCAAAAGACAGACGGACATGCATACATCATCTCAGAAAGTGATTCTATGCATATTCTCGAAAGGAATTATGGGTCTATCTCGTTTCCTTTTGTATGTTACAAACATATATACAAATACATAATACCCTGTACTAGAGTGTGGTGAAGGGTATAAAAACATCTTCCAGGAAAAATGATCAATAGCGATCCCTGTGTTTGAATACCTCCACTTAATTTTCGGTACATTGACACTCTTAGCCTAGTTTACAACTTTAATGTCTGTAATATGGCACTTTTCTCAGAGCATATACAGAACATAATTAAAATAACATATTATACATATTCCAGTCGATGATATAAAACGTTCGACCCGTCCGAAGTTAACGACATTTTTACTTGTTATTTATTAGATTACTATTTGTGGATATCAATTAATATATTCGAATAACTCCCTCATTTATTGAATAATCACGAAGTTATGATAATAAGGATTTGCACACATATAACTAATATTCATTAGTCGGCTCATTAATACTATGTAAATCCTGCCGACCTCCATAAGATGTTTGTTTTCCATTGTCACAGCCACAAATTGGTCCCACGACAGGATATAAACAAAATTAATATGAAGAACTCTTTTCGAAAATTAGTGATACTTTTTTCGAACTTTAAAGCCACCAAATAAATGTTAGTAGGCTATAAAGTTATTAGTGTCATGTTTTGTGGTCGGATTGTGTTCGGAATTAAGACATGTTTTCTTCGTTTACAAGAAACAGAATAACATCAAACAAAACAACAAAAACACAATTCTTACTTTAATATGTCCTTTGGGTATATTTTGTGTTGGGGTTTTACGATTCGAAAACATTCATCCATTGCAGCTAAAAGAACACAAAACATACTTTAAATTTTGAAGGGTTTTTTCTGTTGTTGTTTGTTTTCTTTTTTTCTCGGAAAATGTGTTCCACTTTTTTTGTCTTAAAGGATATGGATTTTTGTTTTTGTATTTTCCTCAAATGAACAACTGGTGTTTTGTTGCTGTTCATAAAAATTACCTTAACTCCAAGTGAACTTCCACCGAGCCGCGTTCTGTCTACTTCTTGCTAAAATTTTCTCACTTCCAAAGATGAATGACGACGTTGGATGTCCTGGTTGCCAAATAAATGTTTGTTACATTCCTTTGTGTGTGTGAGTGTGTCTGCGAGTGTACGGGGGATTTTCAAGTGACATTCGCTGGAACATTACCGTTCGTCCCTTTGTTGTTGTTGTTTTTCTCCATTTGTTTTGAAGTTATATTGGATGACACCGTGTTATGGTTGTTATTCTCCCGTCGTTCGCTCGCTCGGTGGATTCTTTCAGACATTTTTCTTAATTTACTTTTCTTTTCTTAAGTTGTAAATTTATTTTTCATGTAAACGCAAATAAACATAAAATGGTGAATTATACACCGGATACAGGTCGTGTTTGGGGAATGCGAATGAAATTATTCCCAAATGACTGATGTCTCTGTTTGTCTTTTCGAGTTTGGTCGCTTGAATGCCTGCCTGCCTTCCTGACTGACTGCCTGTCTGCTGTCGTCGTCGTTAAAGTCACTTTTCGCTTTCAGTAGTTCGTCGGTTGGAGTGAAGTGCATTTCCAAATAGAATTTCTTGTGTTTATTTCGAAATGGAATTTGAATGTAAAACAAGAACAACAAAGTGTTTATTTTGTTTGCCGAAAATATTAGTTACCTTGGAAAATATTAGTTACCTTGGAATATCTTGTATATACAAATATAGACATACATAAGTATAAATATCTATTAAAGCTTTATGGCCTGTTAAGGTAACCATAAATATTTTTGGGGAGTTTGGGCGGAAGAATTAAAGATAGATTGAAGGGATGTTAGGAAAATGCATGAAAACACTACCCTTTGAAGTCAGTGTGAAAGACCGCTTTAATCAGTCCTACATTATATACTTCGACATACTTGTGGACATTGACCTCTTGCAAAGTGAGAGAAGAAGTGTGAAAGCATCTAAAAAATTGGGGCCGAACTTTTTTATAAACTGAACCTTTAAAATTATTTAACCAGTAAGGAAAGTAGTAAAGTCGGTCTGGGCCGACTATATGATACCTTTCACAACTTTCGGTATATTGTACATATGTACCCTTACAATTGCATGCCAATGTTCCCTCGCAGGAACATACTCATATATGGGAGCTATATCTAAATCTGAACCGATCTTAACACTCAACGTTCTAGACTTAATTCAGTGCGCTATGCAAAATTTCGTGCAAATCGAAAGTTATATAAGGACTTTGGTGCACCATTTATATAAAATCGGATGAAAAAATATATAAGAGCTATATCTAAAACTGAACCGATTTTCACGAAACTTAATACACATCACTCTAGACATAATTAAGTACGCTATGCCAAATTTCGTGCAAATCGAAGGATATATAAGGACTTTGGTGCACCATTTACATAAAATCGGACGAAAATATATATATGGGAGCTATATCTAAATCCAAACCGATTTTCAGGAAACTTAACATCGATTTTCTAGACCCTATTCATTACGCTGTGTCAAATTTACCTTAAATCGGACGAAAATATATATGGGAGCTAAATCTGAACCGATTTTTCCCAAATTCAATAGGGTTCGTCCTTGGGCCAAATAAGTGACCTGTGCCAAATTTCATCGAAATCGGATCATAAATGCGACCTGTACTTTGTTAACAAAAATACATGGACGGACGGACAGACGGACATGCATAAATCAACTCAAAAAGTGATTCTATGCATATTCTCAAAAGGAACCATGTGTCTATCTCGATTATTTTTGCCTGTTACAAACATATGCACAAAGACATAATACCCTGCACCACAGTGTGGTGAAGGGTATAAAAATGTCGGGACCTTTGCTTTTTGATCTTTTCCATAGCAAATTGTGAGCAGAATGTTGCTGATTTGGGAAACATTCCAAATTCCAGACATTTAGGTTGGAAATACAGAAAATAAGGCGGGAAATTTTTATATGGGGATATTTCAGATTATGAACCACTTCAGAAGGAAAATGCAGCGAATTTCTTATATAGTGGGGCTATGACAAAACATGGACATATTTAGATTATTTTAGGCATATGTGTATGTGAGCCTCCAACTCTTGCAATGTTACAGCCCTTTTGGTTGAAAAAAGTGGTATAAATCTTCAATATACTGAAAATGGGGCGAGATTCAAATTTTCAATATCGAACATCACCATAGCTCTATCTTGAAAATTTCGATCACTTACGTGAATGAAAACAAATTACTGGCAATAAGAATCCAAATTATCAACTACAGCCCTTTCTGTTGGAAATTTGGCATTTTTTCAGCGTTATATAGGGGCTAAATATAAAATTGGACCTATATTGACTATTTCTGGTAGGGACATTTTCGAATCAAGGAGATCCCAAAAAATTTCAATATACTCTCCACCACGTAGGATTCATTCAAAATTCCCTTAGTCAATCGGGACATTTATAGGGAAACTATGTTATTGTGTTATGTGCTAGCAGGTTGTTCATGCTCCGACAAAATAGTGTTTTATTAATATATTTTTTTATTCGCCAGGAATCCGATCTGTCAAATTATAGCCACTAACATGAGGAAATTCGGTTAAAATTTTATTAATACCGAAAAAGAAGTGGAGCTTTTATAAGTTTTTTTTTAACTTTTACCTTTATTTATATTCTAGGAAGATTTGTCATCCCACGAGGACCCTTAAAAATCAAATTAGAGCGAATTCGGTCAAAAACATTCCCAACCCCACAAAACACCGAATTATGGGTGTACCATTATATGGGGGCTACCCGGAAACTTGGGACAATATTGATCATTTTTGGTAGGGAGATTTTCTACTTAATGAGAATCCAAAGTATAAAATTACAGATAATTTGGTTCAAGCACGTGTTCCCAAAATACCGAACAATGGGGGTTACTATTATTCGTAGGTATATTTTATACTTAAGAATAGCTATGCTATCTTTTGATGAAAGGATGAGGGTATAAATATTTTAATTTCTGTTTAAAAACGTGCCCAAATTTCCCTGTCAGCTCGTCTATAAAGACTCCCATCAGCTCGTCTATAAAGATTCCATGCCAGCTCGGCTATAAAGTCTTCTTCAACTTGTCTAAAAAGACCTTTGTAGGCTCACCACTTAAAGCATTTCAAATAAATTTCAATTTAAAAACAAATTTTAATTGTGTTAGTTGAAAATTCGACAAAAAAAAAGAATCCATTTAAAAATCATTATCCGTAACATACTATTTATTTCTATGATCTCATCTCCCGCATTATTTTCCCATTGTTTCTGGACAAGCTTTAAAGTTCATTAATATCACATTCAACCTCATACACCGACACACATGCACACTATTTACCACTCATGTTTTCTGAAATGGGTTAAGTATGATGATGATTCTATTTTGTAACCTTAGGCGCCATTCTCAACACACACACAGAAAAGGACACTTGTGTCCCGTATGTTGGTATATATTTGTCCATTAGTCGGGAAACTGGACAAGTTGTCCTGTCATCTATGTAAAAATGAGAAAAACATGTCATCATCCTAAGCCATTTTTACAACAACAATGACAACATTGTCATTCATGATGCATTTACTGAGTATCACAGTTTGATGTTGTTGTTGTTCCTGCTAATGTTGCTCCATTTCAGGAAACAGGGATATGTAATGATTCGTGCAGTTTTTCCCTGCTTTGTTTTCTCTTTAGCTATTATTTATATGCTTTCGTGTTCCGTATAAGGATAAGAGTCCACAAACATAAAACAACAAGGATTTGTTTGCTTTCTAATGAAATTGGTACTCAACGCAGTTAACCATGTCCAATAACCAGAGGTTATAAAATTACATGCAAGTTGTGGAACACAAAATGGAGTAGGATGACATAGCCAGTGCAATTTAACAGGAATTTAATGTAATGAAATTTGAATTTTATGCATTCGTATGGGAAGAATCGAAAGACTCCGAAGCTGACAGGGAGTCTTTATAGACGAGCTGACAGGGAGTCTTTATAGACGTGCTGACAGGGAGTCTTTATAGACGTGCTGACAGGGAGTCTTTATAGACGAGCTGACAGGGAGTCTTTATAGACGAGCTGACAGGGAGTCTTTATAGACGAGCTGACAGGGAGTCTTTATAGATGAGCTGACAGGGAGTCTTTATAGATGAGCTGACAGGGAGTCTTTATAGACGAGCTGACAGGGAGTCTTTATAGACGAGCTGACAGGGAGTCTTTATAGACGAGCTGACAGGGAGTCTTTATAGACGAGCTGACAGGGAGTCTTTATAGACGAGCTGACAGGGAGTCTTTATAGACGAGCTGACAGGGAGTCTATATAGACGAGCTGACAGGGAGTCTTTATAGACGAGCTGACAGGGAGTCTTTATAGACGAGCTGACAGGGAGTCTTTATAGACGAGCTGACAGGGAGTCTTTATAGACGAGCTGACAGGGAGTCTTTATAGACGAGCTGACAGGGAGTCTTTATAGACGAGCTGACAGGGAGTCTTTATAGACGAGCTGACAGGGAGTCTTTATAGACGAGCTGACAGGGAGTCTTTGTAGACGAGCTGACAGGGAGTCTTTGTAGACGAGCTGACAGGGAGTCTTTATAGACGAGCTGACAGGGAGTCTTTATAGACGAGCGGACAGAGAGTCTTTATAGACGAGCGGACAGAGAGTCTTTATAGACGAGCTGACAGGGAGTCTTTATAGACGAGCGGACAGAGAGTCTTTATAGACGAGCTGACAGGGAGTCTTTATAGACGAGCTGACAGGGAGTCTTTATAGACGAGCTGACAGGGAGTCTTTATAGACGAGCTGACAGGGAGTCTTTATAGACGAGCTGACAGGGAGTCTTTATAGACGAGCTGACAGGGAGTCTTTATAGACGAGCTGACAGGGAGTCTTTATAGACGAGCTGACAGGGAGTCTTTATAGACGAGCTGACAGGGAGTCTTTATAGACGAGCTGACAGGGAGTCTTTATAGACGAGCTGACAGGGAGTCTTTATAGACGAGCTGACAGGGAGTCTTTATTGACGAGCTGACAGGGAGTCTTTATGGACGAGCTGACAGGGAGTCTTTATGGACGAGCTGACAGGGAGTCTTTATGGACGAGCTGACAGAGAGTCTTTATGGACGAGCTGACAGAGAGTCTTTATGGACGAGTTAAAATGAGTTTCTATAAATGATCTAAATGACTAAAGGCGAGCTTATGTTTATCTAGGCTGGCCGACCTTTTATGAAATGGGCAATTAAAAGCAAGTAAAAACATAAAATTTACTTGGGGAAATTCGACTAGGACCTGATTATGCCGAAAAAAGAATTGGGACCTTTATATGACTGTTGTGCTACCAAAGTATTTGATACTTTTTTCGGCCTTGTTACTCTTGTGCCACTTTTCTATTTTGATACCAAATGTGCCACTTTTTGAAATTTTGTGCAACTTCTTCCTATATTTTGCCAATTTGTTTTAAAATGCTCCTATACGAAGATATTTACAAAGGAAATATTTATGTGATCCGTTTTTCGATTGGTTTTATTGAAATTGTCTATTCGAATTGTTACATCCTGTGGTACAGGGAATTGTTATTGTGCATTTGATGACATACGGAAAGTATTTTTGTAACCCAACCTATCAAATTGTTGAAAATCGGTTAAGATATAGGTATAGCTCCCGTATACAAGATGGTGCGCCTAAGACCCGATTTTTTTTCTCAACTGAGTCGAAATTTTTCATTGGGTATAGAATCGAGTCTACAATGACTTTTCATGGGATACAGGCTTGGGATGAGAATAATGTGGATTTTGTTAAATCGTCTCAAATATTGAAATATTTGAATAAAAACCTTAGCTTTTGTCCGATTTTAAAATTTGTAAGTACCGTCCATATATAATTTCATCAGATTCCATATTAATATGTAGCAAAATAGTGTGCCACCTTTTTATTTGTGCCACTTTTTTTTCAAAAATGATATTTCCATGATACTTTTCGAAAAACGTCAGCGGTCACGCTGGCGAGTACAGTTAATCCCCGATGAACCTGACTGAATCGACATTCAACTTTTCTTTGAACAGGAAAATATATACCTTTTCTAATAACATTTTCTCACATATCAAAATACAATCAAGAAAGTTGGTGGGGAAGTCACCAATTCTTAATTAAGAGTTTTTCGAATGTATTAATTTGAAAGTGGTTTTGGTCATTTTGAGGCCGTCAGTCCAGCCACAAATCCCAGATAGGAGCAACCCCATCGGAACCGTGGGAAGATTCTAATCACAAAAGAATCATAATCCTGGATCATCACACGAACCTTATTAATAGGGTAGAACGTCAGTTCATACCTACTAATGACAATTTGACAACAGTAAAACCGAAATATATTAGGTACCGCGACTACTAAGTGAATGAGAAGTTTTTGTATAAAAAATAAAACGTATCATGAATACAAGACACTGGAATTCCAAAATAAGAACTGTTAGCGTAAACTATTTAACGCACAATCATATAAATACAAAATTACAACAACAACAAATTATGTTGTTGTTTCTATTTTCAACAGAGATTATTTTTTGGGTGCCTCGTCTAAACAAAATGTGTGTGTATGTATAATTATTGTTGGTTGTGTGTATATGTGTACGCACATTCCAAATATCGAAGAAATTCCGCTGCTTAAGAAAATTTACCTGATCGCATAGGGACAGACATCACCACCATAGATAATAGAAATATTAGGGAAGTATAATTTTTTTCAATAAGAAAACGGAAAAAAAACAAAACCAGGGACAGCTGTTATTCATTCCAACCGAACGTATTGTTACATCTTCTGTAAGTCTAAATAATAAGAGCATTGAACATTTATGGAAGGACAAACTCGGAAAATGATCTTCACCTAATAATATCGCACGTTGGATTTTATCAGTTTTTTATACCTTTCAATGTAGTTGGAATAGTGTCACAAAAGCCCTATGTCAACAAATGAAAGTTCTTGTTACCCATTTGTGGGTTTTAATTATTATATATGTTAAGAATGCCTTTGGAAAAATTTAAAAATATTTAATTTTAATAATTATTAATTGCCTAAAAGTGGGTCGGGTTTTTGTCAGCAGGTTAGCTACTAAATATTAGTCGTCCACCTTTTAATCCCCCACATAATGCTACACCCGTATTTTGGGAAACATGTTTTATATTTGAAATTATCATTGCGTTGAAAATGTCCCTACCAAAAACATTGGCCCATTTTTCTTTGTAGCCCCCATATTTTATCACGTTTTTTAACCGAATTGGCTTTAATTTGATTTTTTAGGTTCTTATGGTTCACTTTTTAGGGAATCCCCCATATAACTCTACATCACATACATCGTTATTTTGGGGAGCTTAGACACATGATTCCACCAAATTGGCTGTATTAAAATTTTTCTTCAAATTATTCTTATTGAGTAGAAAAATTATCCCGGATAGCCCCCATAGTACACCCATTATTCGGTATTTTGGACAGTTTGGGTAAGTTTATCAACCGAATTCGGTCTAATTTTATGATTCAGGTTCCCAGGGGGTTACATCGAGCTACCAAACATTATCAATGGAAGTTTACGCTTTGGTATAGCTCCCATAGAACTGTACCATCCCATTTTCGGTATTTTGAAGACTTTAGCCGCATTTTCAACCGATTGGACTGTACTGTAAAAATTTGGCTTGCATACAAATATGTGCGGTGTATATAGGTTTTTATATATAAGCCCATCTAATTTGAATCCGAATATTCTCATGATATATCGGATTTTTTGGGAAATAAATTTAAAAAACTCCCTTTACAATATTTACTAACATAATCTTATATAGTTATGTTAGTATTGTAAAGGTTCTCCCAAGGCTATTGTATAGGTCCTCTCTTAGTTGGTTTTGAAAAAAGATTTCAACCAAAATGGATGGTTAATGTAATAATGTATTATGATATTTTAATATTAGGAGTTTTTTAATATCTTGAGAACTATTCTGGAAATGCATATAATAATAAGGCACTCAAATGGGGTAACTACAACAATTTTTAGCTGCCTACATGGGGACTTTGTCCTAATATTTTCTAAGATTATTCCCAATATTTAAATATAGTATTTTTTTTTTGTTCCCGCTACTAACCTACATACTAGACGTGATGTCAATTTTGATTTTTTAATAAATTCTTTTTAATATTTGTAACTAATTTACTTATTTATTTTATACCAAATTCCAAGAATAGCAAACTATACATACAAACACTTGTATCTATGGCCATTGACGTTCCTACATATTTATATTTCTATCAGCCACACAAATTAACTTCTTAATGATACAAACAATCAAAATAGTTCTTCGATGATTCACTAATGTTCTTCTATTGCCACAAACGATCAATTCCATATCTCAAACTACTAAAGTACACAATTTACCTCCGTTATGCATATATCCCATATGGTCTAGTGGCTAGGATATCTGGCTTTCACCCAGAAGGCCCGGGTTCGATTCCCGGTATGGGAAATTGTTTTTTGTAAACAAAAAAAAAACTACTCAACAATGTGTTGTACGCTACCTAAATGATTTCTACTTAAGTAACGATAACCACAGCCCTTATGGTGAACTACACTGCTGTGTTTAGTTGTTTGGCCCGCAACAACAAAACAATGCTACACAGAACAACAAATAAACACAGCACAGCATAATTTGTGTGTGGTGTTGTTGGGTTCTGAAGATAACAATAAATTCCAGTTTGTGTGGAAATTGTTGTTGTGGATTTTATTTTCAACGAATGGGTTTTAATATTTTTTAACAAATGTGTTGAGTAGTGTGTTTTGAATGCTGTTAATTTTTTGTTGAATTTTTTTCTTCGTCGATAATTCTCATTCACTTTCGTAATGCGGGAACTAATAGATTTCACTTTTACTGTTGTCAAATTGTCATTAGTAGGTATGAACTGACGTTCTACCCTATTAATAAGGTTCGTGTGATGATCCAGGATTATGATTCTTTTGTGATTAGAATCTTCCCACGGTTCCGATGGGGTTGCTCCTATCTGGGATTTGTGGCTGGACTGACGGCCTCAAAATGACCAAAACCACTTTCAAATTAATAAATTTTAAAACTTAGAAAAGAAAGAAAGAATTATGTGGAACAAATAGTGCCCGGACATGATTGTTATATTTTATACAATAATATAATAACAATTTAGTTAATTTTTAAAACAATTTAAAAGTAATAAATTGTAGTTTTTTGAAGGGCCCATGTGTATTTAATGTCATGTGTAATTTATTTTTTAAAGTTTAATAACACTAATAATCGAAAAATACCTCAAACATTTCGATTAAAAACCTTAAGTATATTCCAGAAGAGATTTCCATCAGTCAATATTAACCTACAGCAACTCGATAATGAGTGGCCGAAACTGAATTATTCCAACATTATAAAGAGTTATTAACTTTCTTTTAATTCTTCTATTCTCAAATGCTTCTGCATAAAGTATATTTAGATCTTTAAAAATTTGCAAATCAGATTTAAGAAACAAAATGTCTTCAGAAACTGTTGCCGAAATTTTATTTACAAAATAAGGCATACGTAGGAATGGTGGCCCAAACTTTGAACCCACACAAGATATGTACAATAGAAATTCTTTTTTCTGAACTTGTATTTTTTGGAATTTTTTAGTTATGTATATATTATTATATACTTTTATTTATTTTATTTAAGTTTTTTATTTGTCCTATCTAGTATTTATTAACAATATAAAAAATGTTGATACATGTGTAATTTTTCCCCAAATGTGTAATTTTTGTATCCTTCAGGTGTAATTTGCTCCATTGGTGGCAACACTGCATTTAACGTAGATCGGTTCTTGTAGTGAGTGTTTTTCACAAACTGCTGAATTTTACTTAAAGATTGTGTCAAGTGTTTGTAAAAATGGCAAGAAAGCAAATAGAAACCATAAATAAACCATTTGCATAATCAGGGAAGCTTGAAAAGTTTACGATTGGGTATAGTGCTCGAGTTTCTAGACGAAAACCTAAAACCTGACAACGACCCAAAACACACGGCTCATAACGTAACTATGTGGATTGCGTACAACGTCGCGCATATCCTTCCACATCCTCTGTAGTCTCCAGACTCCAAACCGATTGAGTACTAATGGGAGGAACTCGACAGAGAGTAAAACCAGTAAGGAAAGTATTAAAGTCGAACGGGGCCGACTATATGATACCCTTCACCACTTTGTTTATATTCAACATATGAATCCTAACAGACGTCGCATTTTTAAAGGACCAGTAAAATGAAATCTAAATCTGAACCGATTTTCAGGAAACTTAACACACATCATTCTAGACCTAATTCATTACGCTGTGCCAAATTTCATGCAAATCGAAATATATGTAGGGACTTTGGTGCACCATTTACATTAAATTGGACGAAAATATATATGGGAGCTATATCTAAATCTGAACCGATTTTCAGGAAACTTAACACACATCATTCTAGACCTAATTCATTACTCTGTGCCAAATTTCGTGCAAATCGAAATATATGTAGGGACTTTGGTGCACCATTTACATTAAATCGGACGAAAATATATATGGGAGCTATATCTAAATCTGAACCTATTTTCAGAAAACTTAACACACATCATTCCAGACCTAATTCATTACGCTGTGCGAAATTTCGTGCAAATCGAAATATATGTAGGGACTTTGGTGCACCATTTACATTAAATTGGACGGAAATATATATGGGAGCTATATCTAAATCTGAACCGATTTTCAGGAAACTTAACACACATCATTCTAGACCTAATTCATTACTCTGTGCCAAATTTCGTGCAAATCGAAATATATGTAGGGACTTTGGTGCACCATTTACATTAAATCGGACGAAAATATATATGGGAGCTATATCTAAATCTGAACCGATTTTCAGAAAACTTAACACACATCATTCCAGACCTAATTCATTACGCTGTGCGAAATTTCGTGCAAATCGAAATATATGTAGGGACTTTGGTGCACCATTTACATTAAATCGGACGAAAATATATATGGGAGCTATATCTAAATCTGAACCGATTTTCAGAAAACTTAACAGACATCATTCCAGACCTAATTCATTACGCTGTGCGAAATTTCGTGCAAATCGAAATATATGTAGGGACTTTGGTGCACCATTTACATTAAATCGGACGAAAATATATATGGGAGCTATATCTAAATCTGAACCGATTTTCAGGAAACTTAACACACATCATTCTAGGCCTAATTCATTACACTGTGCCGAACTTCGTACAAATCGAAAGATGTATAGGGACTTTGGTGCACCATTTACATTAAATTGGACGTAAATATATATGGGAGCTATATCTAAATCTGAACCGATTTTCAGAAAACTTAACACACATCATTCCAGACCTAATTCATTACGTTGTGCGAAATTTCGTGCAAATCGAAATATATGTAGGGACTTTGGTGCACCATTTACATTAAATCGGACGAAAATATAAATGGGAGCTATATCTAAATCTGAACCGATTTTCAGGAAACTTAACACACATCATTCTAGGCCTAATTCATTACACTGTGCCAAACTTCGTACAAATCGAAAGATGTATAGGGACTTTGGTGCACCATTTACATTAAATCGGACGAAAATATATATGGGAGCTATATCGAAATCTGAACCAATTTTTTCCAATTAAAATAGGGTTCGTCCTTGGGCCAAAGAAGTGACCTATGTCAAATTTCATCAAAATCGAATCATAAATGCGACCTGTGCTGTACAAAAATAAATGGACGGACAGACGGACGGACATGCTTAAATCGACTCAGAAAGTGATTCTATGCATATTCAGCATAAATATTTTCAATATACTGAGCATATATATATATTAAGCTACTGCCAGTTCGATTGGAAACTTCATAAAAACCGAAAATAAAGATTTGCCTTTAAAAGGGAGCTATAAGCAAACCTGGACCAATATTGAGATACTCCAAAATCACGTGAAGACCTTATGGTTATATTTTTGTATTTACAAATTAAATTATCTGTGGATTTGAAACAATGGAACTTTAATAATTTAATCCTTTCCGGAAAACCGTTCTTAAATTCCTAAAAACATTTTCCATTAGTGACCAATATAAAAAGGATAATAACAACAACAAATAACGACATCACTCGTAATCACGTGAATCCTCGTGTATAGCTTTAACAATTCCCTTTCATATACAACAACATATAACAAAAGGATCACACGAAATGTTCAGTGCATGACATTTTTAGTGTTACGAGTAGAGAAACACAGGAGGGGTAAACAGAGTATGGAAAACCTGCAGCAAAAGCAATTGCATGCCTATTTGTTATTAATGGAAATAAAATACAAATCACAAAGAATTTTTATTAGAAAATGTTAGCCTTAACGGTCCCCGAAAAACACACAGGACGTATGCATGAACGTTCGCCGTGTCCCCCCATTGCCAACGGGATACAGAACGAAGGAAAAAAGGGTTTGTTTGCCTGAGGGCGCGGGGAGACAAAGGTGTGTTCTTTTTTCCAACTTCTCTACTTATTGTCCTTTGAGCGTGTATCGACTGCTACTGTTCGGCGAAATTGTTGAATGTTGCTGTTGTTGACTAAAGCGATAGAAAAAACAACAACAACTGAATAACATAGAACAACAAACAAAGGTAAACAAGTGGGAGGTCACATTAATTGAGATGAGAGGTGGAACTGTTGGGGTTATAACGAAATAAAAAAATAAAATTCAGGGAAAGGAAAATAGACCGAGGAAACAAAAAGGTTATGGGGGTGTTACTATAACCTGGCCCACTAATAATATTAGCAACGGCAACAAGCCAACAACAATTTGTGTGTGTTTATTTAAACAGCTGTTGTGTTATTAGACACGTTAAGTCGATATAGAATCATACATGTTAACCGGGATAGCATATGTTTGTCTGTGAATTGAATACTGCGGGAAAGTCGTATATGGATGCATAGAGTAAACGGAAAAAATATACCTAATTACAGCCAATTCGGTTAACAAACGTTTTCAAAATTATCGAAAATAGCGATAATTTTTAGTGCGGAGATGTGGTGATACCGCTACGAGAACCCAAAGTGCCAAAATGGAGCAAATTTGATCGAAGAACGTGTCAAAAATCCCTTTATTGGGAAAGGGTGGGGGATACCATATTGTGGGGGATACCATATTATGGGGGCTACCCTACCCTATACGTGGGTCAATAGTTAAAAAACAATTTAATACGGAAGTGTGCTATACAATGAGATCCCAAATTACAAAATTACAGCCAGTTCGGTTGGAAAACCTGCCCAAAATTCCCCAAATACCGATTATTGGCGGGTACCGTTATATGGGGGCTACCTTGAAACTAAGGTCAATATTAATAATTTTGGATACTGAGATGTGTATGATCTCTATCGCGATTTCAATAGATGGACAGACATACGGACATGGGTAAATCGAATTATATTCCGATCAATAATATATATATATATATATATATATATAACGTGAAGCTATTTCAATGAGACTTGTCAGAGATTAACTTATATAAACTACAGAAAATTGTACCAAATTGTGTGGCAATCAGACAAACTTTGGGTCTTTAGTGCACAATTTACATACACTCGGAAGAAAAAATATATAGGAGCTATATCAAAATCTGAACCGATTTTCACGACACCTAACACACATGATTCTAGATCTAATTCATTACGCTTTACCAAATTTCGTGCAAATCGAAAGATATATAGGGACTTTGGTACACAATTTACATGAAATCGGACGCAATTATATATGGGAGCTATATCTAAATCTGGACCTATTTTCAGGAAACTTAACACACATCATTCTAGACCCAATTCAGTACACTATACCAAATTTCGTACAAATCGAAAGATATATAGGGTATTTGGTGGACCATTTACATTAAATCGGACGAAGATGTATATGGAAGGTATATCTAAATCTGGACCGATTTTCAGGAAACTTAACACACATCATTCTTGACCTAATTCATTACGCTGTGCCAAATTTCGTGCAAATCGAAAGATATATGGGGACTTTGGTACACCATTTTCATTAAATCGGACGAAAATATATATGGGAGCTATATCTAAATCTGAGCCGATTTTCACAAAACTTGGCAGAGATCACTCTAGGCTCAATTCAGTACGTTATATCAAATTTCGTGCAAATCGAAGTATATATAGGGGCTTTGGTGCACCATTTACATGAAATCGGACGAAAATATATATGGGAGCTATATCTAAATCTGAACCGATTTTCCCAATTTCAATAGGGTTTGTTCTTGGGCCAAAAAATGAGCTGTGCCAAATTTCATCCAAATCGGATTATAAATGCGACCTGTACTTTGTTTACAATTTAACACCAACAGACGGACAGACGGACGGACATGCATAAATCGACTCAGAAAGTGATTCTATGCATATTCTCAAAAGGAACTATGGGTCTATCTCGTTTCCTTTTGCCTGTTACAAACATATACACAAAGACATACCACAGTGTGGTGAAGGGTATAAAAATCCTTGATTCGCATTTTATATTGTACTTATTTAAATTATCCACACTATTCCTATGTCTGTACTTCAAAATTCCACTTCATTCACTAGACCAAAGTCTCAAAAACGCGCCAGGTAATCTTCATTCACTTACTGAATAGTATATGATCTGGAACTTGGTCAAAAAGTTAACGACCATATTGCACGAATCCTTCTTCTTTATTTCATTATTGTTATTATTGGGCATCAAATTGATGCGGCGCGTCATTGTGCCACACAGAATGTCGTCGGGGCAGAAAATCGAAAAAAAGAGTTACACATTTTATTTCATTTGTTGGCAGTTTATTTTTTATGAACTTCAAAGTAATTGTCGATAGGTGCACCACCGGGCACACACCACATTCGACACAGTATTGTATGTATTTCGAACGTAATTTTCCACTTAAATAACAAAGTGAAAATTTGAAATACTATTTATAAATATTTTGTAAGCACGTGATAGTTGCTTATGGGCAAGCGAGGCCGTTGGTCTATCTTACCCCTGCTGCACCCCTTGACAACACTGCTTATGAATGAATTGTTTTGCCAGCAATGCCGAGAATGTCTAGCAGCAAAACAAACAAGCAAACATAAGAGTGAATAAAAGAAAACTTGTTTTATTTCGTGATGTTTGTTGTTGTTGTAGATTTATTTGTTTAAAGAAGCGTGTCTGTTCCGTTGGCGTTATTCATTCTTTTTGATTTAATTTTCGTATTGTCTAGTGGTTAGGATATCCGGCTCTCACCCGGAAGGCCCGGGTTCGATTCCCGGTACGGGAAATATGAATTTTTTAATTTTTTGTTTTATTTAATTACTTTGTTTATAATACCCGATTGCAGTTCGTCTTCGGACGGCTCACAAGAAAGACACATTTAAAGAGTTAATCACGCCTACGGGCTTAAAAAAGTACAAAATGGCGCTGTGTTAAGCTTTCGCTTAACTTGCCACGAACTTATCGAACTAACGGAAAAAAATATAAGAAAACCTCGTTTATTTCGCGCATATGGTTTATGGTCATATACCTTCTATTCAATTAGATACTCCACTTTCTATGAAGGAGGATATGCCTCCAGGTTTTAAAGAGATAACAAAATACCCGACTGGAGTCGTTAATTGGTACCGGTGAAACGCGGCACAAATCGAACCGACGCACAGTGGGTTAGAATACCCTGTTTCCTTGGATTAATTAAAAAATTAAATTTTAAGTATCGTTAAAATTTTTTGCACACGGTTAAAGTATATAAAATTCTACATCATTTGTCGTTGAAATTAATGTCAAAAGTGGACTGGTGTTTTTGTAGTGAAACTTCAAAGTCAAACTTCATACAAATTTTTGTGCCAAAAAAGGCTGAAAAAAGTGAAAACGTTCCCGTAGAAAATTTTATTTATTTTAAAAAGTATTGTAAAAGTTAAACATTTTTCAACGGAACCATGAAGTTTAGGTTATTTTGCAAATACTTCGTTAACATTTGAGTATGAAATTGTGTTTGGAAGTGATTAAGATTTAGTTATTTATATTGAAAATGCCAAAAAAATTAATATTTTTATATTTTAAATGGATAAATAGTTATTATTCGTCCACATTCGTGTCATAATTTTTGGTTTATATTAAAGAGGACATAAATCTGTGTTATATTGCAAAATTTTACGCTGCCCTTTTGTGCCTTTTAGAAGCTATGCGTTGTTTAATACAAGTGTTGTAGCAGTCAAATTAGCTAAAAGTCACATTGATCTCGTGGCTGGTGCTGTTGTTGAGTGTTGTGTTTTCTTGTTTTTCATGTTATTTTTTCTAATTATTTTATTGTTGTTATTTTTGTTTCTTTTAATGATATTCTTTGTTACAATAATATTTTGTTTTTGTTTATTTTAATAATATTCATTGTTTTAACAAATAGAAAAATCTGCCGAAATAACAAAAATATATGTTAATTTAATAAAAATGCACGTGTCGGTTATAGCTGTATCCAGTGGCCATGAGATTAATAATGAAAAATTTCAAATATATGCACACAATACAGGACGACTTTTTGTTGAAACGTATCCTTTGTATAATATGCCTACCACTTTGCACAAGTTTTTTATTCACGGACCCGAAATTGTGTCAAATGCCCTTTTACATATTGAGCAATTATCAGAAGTTGGTGATGCTGCGGACAGAGGTGGCCTGTGAGAAACAGTGACGTAAATGACATACACCCACTCAAAACCATTATGTTTTTTATAAAATGGCTATTAACATTTATCGAGTTGGAAATAACGTATGCTTTACTCAAATTCATATCGAATATCAAAATTTTTTTCTTAAAAAAAATTCGGAATTTTTTATCAGTTCTAGTAAAGAATAGCCAGATATACAGTAAAAATAATATATGTTCTTGAAAATGACTGTATATGGTGATAATATTGAAATAAATGACGTTTACTACATTTTATACACGTATGTGTCGTTTTCGACGTTTACACCTTTTTGACAGTCGAAAACCTGAAAATTCGTCATACGGACCATCCCCGGCTGCGGATGATGACGATGTGGATGATTAACTTTAAGATGTATAAAATTCAATGTTTATGTTATCATATTGTACTCCTTGCACTATATACCTACACTGATATTTGGCACTACTTACTAAAATTATACTCAAATATACTTAGAAAACATTTTTTTTAACTTATTTAAATGGTATTAACTGAAAAATAAAGAAAAAATATTCTAACATAGCTTCCCTGATTTGATCCAAGAAAACATGGTACTCTAACCCACTGTGCGACGGAAATTGGGATTCTAACATGCGAGACTTTTGTAAATTAATAATAAATATTAGGTTGGGGGAAAATAAATTCATTATTTTTATATTAACTATAGGACTTTATATAACATGCTTCAGAATGTCCGAATTGTGATTTGTTGCCATTTTAAAGGTAACTTTATAATGCGTATCTCATAGAAGTCCTGCAAAAAACTATAGAAGATGATAATCGCTTGATGCCAAGTCCGGACTGTATGGCAGATGCATTAAAACTTCCCAACCAAGCTCCCGAAGTTTCTTGCGAGTCACTGTAGATGTGTGTGGCCTAGGGTTATCATGGTGGAACCTGACACCTCTCCTGTTGGCCAATTCCGGATATTTCTGGTCAAATTCTATCTATGGAAGGAACTTAAAATTAATAAACCCAGTCCCACCAAATGCATAGGAGAACCTTCCTGGCTGTTAGTCTTGGTTTGGCCACCATTTGAGGAACTTCACCGCACTTTGACCACGATCGTTTGCGCATCTCCAGTCACCATCCGTTTAAGAAATTCGATCCATCCTATTTTTTCTGTTAATTGGTGTGGCACCCAAACATTGAGCTTCTTGTTTGATTCCAGCCTTGTGTAAATGGTTTAAAGCAGTTTTATGGTCGACTTCGATCATTTCTTCGATTTTATTGACATTTCTGCCGAAAAAATGGACTTCTTTTTCCCCAACCAAATATATGTAATTGTGGTACTAAATATAAGTAAAACTAAAGATCTGAAGAGATAACTTTTTATAATAATTTTATTAATTTTATTTTAATAGATGCCGTCTTTAGGAAAATATATAGAAAACGATTTAGTCGACATCAGAGTGATACAAAATCAATTTTTGGTGGAAATAGCTTAGATGATTTCCTAAGGATATTTAACGGGGACGAAACAAGATTTTGCATATATCCCAAAACAAGTAAAGTTTTGTCTACAAAAGGATACCACAATGTGTATTCCATAAATGAATGAAAAAGAAACTGTATCTGTTCTACTTGCTTTTTTTCGGCGAACGGCAAAACAGTACACCCAATGGTAGTATTCCCATACGTGCAGTCACCAAAGGACGTTATAAACAGTATCCCTGAAAAATGGTTCCTCGGTAAGTCAAAAATAGGATGGATGGTATCTGAAACATTTTTTGCATATGTAGTAAATGGAGTGAACAATTGACTTAATGAGAACAATGTGCAACGGCCGATTTTGCTTTTTATTCATTGTTATAAATCTCATATGACAATGGAGTTTAGTCAGTTTTGCGAAGCAAATTGAATTATATTGTATGCATTACCTCCGAATACACAGATAATGCAGAGCTGCTGTATGTCCATTTATGTCACTGCTGTATGTCCATTTATGCCAGGAATCCGATATGTCAAATTGTAGCCACTCCAAGAGAAAAATCTGTTAAACATTTATTAAAATCCAAAAAAGAAGCGGAACTTTTAGGTGGAGATATATATATATACACCGCATAGCCCCGACGGGCGAAAAATGCGGTTTAAGTCTTCGAAATACCAAAATGGGATGTTTCCGTTCTATGTGAGCTATACCAAAAAGTAAATTGACATTGATAATATTTGGTTGGACGGTTTCATGCCCCATAGGAATTTCGAAATTCCAATTAGAACGATTTTGGTGAAAAACATGTCCTAACACCCCAAAATATGGTGGCTGCCTGAAACTTCGGCCAATCTCGATAATGTGTTATGTGGGAGATTTCCTAAAAAGTGAACTAATATTGATCATTTTTGGTAGGAAGATTTGATACGCCATGATAATCTGAAATCAAATTAGAGCCAATCCGGTAAAAAACCATGGTCAAAACCCCCCAAAATGCCGAATAATGTGGGTTACCATTATAAAAGGACTACCCGGAAAAATAGGCCAATGTTGATCATTTTTGGTAGGGAGACTCAATGAGAATATAAAATAACAACTAATTTGGCTGAAGCAAGTGCCCAAGTACCACAAAATACCGAAATTTGGGATGTAGTGTTATATGGGGCATTCCCTAAAATGTGAACTAATATTGATCATTTTAGTTGGATGATATGACACCCTATGAGAACCTGAGAGAGAAATAAAATTAGTGTCAATTCGGTTAAAACAAAAATATGTCCAATACCCCCAAAATACCGACTAATGGGCCGGAAACATGGGCCAATGATGATAATTTTTGTTAGGGACATTTTCTACTCAACGAGAATCCAAAATATTGCATTGCTTCCAAATTGGTTGAAACACGTGCTCAAGCTCCCCAAAAATACCGGAATTTGGAATGTAGTGTATTATGGGTCGTCCTTAAAAGCTGGACCAATACTGATAATTTTTAGTAGGAACATGTGCCCAAAACCATCAAACTACCGAATATTAGGGGTTACCGTTATATGGGGGCTAGCCCGAAACAGGGCCAATATTGATCATTTTTCGTAGGCAGATTTGATAACCAAATTGAGTCAATCAATATCAAATTACAGCTGATTTAGTTGAAAAACGTGTCAAAAAATCCCAAAATACTGAACTCGGGAATGTTAGCAATAAAAACGGCAATAAGCGTAAATAAAATCAGAGATCTGCACTCAAAATATATATTTTTATTTAATAAGCTTTCTATATAGCGCTTAGAATGTTTATGGAAATTGTTTATGTATCAATTGTCCTATCTTTATACTTTTATGTCTTTGCCAAAAGTACATAATTACAGACCATTCTGTTGAAAAACATGTCAAAATGCCCATAACCTAATATTTGAGGGTAATGTTATATGGAGGCTATACAAAAGCTTGGACCGATATACCCCATTTGCATTACCAACCTTCCTAGGAGTAATAGAAATGCCAGTGCAAAATTTGAAGGCTCTCTCTCAAATATTGCCATCAGCATCGTGGTTCCCAACAGACAGACGGACACGAATAAATCGACATAGAAACCATCCTAGGAGTAATAGAAATGCCAGTGCAAAATTTGAAGGCTCTCTCTCAAATATTGCCATCAGCATCGTGGTTCCCAACAGACAGACGGACACGCATAAATCGACATAGAATTTTATTTTGATCAAGAATATATTACTTTATGGGGTTTCCGGGAAATATTTCGATACCTTGCAAAGGGAACGGCAAATAACCCTAAATACTAAATTAATTTTCTTTTTATTTCGCATAATAAATATATAAATGCATTCATTCATTTTGGTTAACCCCCATTATCTAGATCTTTTCACACAACGCCTAAAAGTATGCTCTAGTTTTTCTGTGGTTCATAAATTCATAATAATTATTCACTTAAAATGTTATCATTTTACTGCACCATATTTCGTTTTTTTTTTCATGAAAACCACACAATCTCCATTTCAATTATTATTGTTATTGTTGGTATGGCATAACAAGGTGTTCATGTAGAAAATAAAATCTGCAACAGACGGCGTTCCCTCCCCAAAAAACCCGGTTAGAAACGCATGGTTATGTCTGCACGCAAGTTATCGCCCAACCAACAAACAAGCTGGGAATGCAAACCAGGGAAAATGCAAGAAATATCGTCACGTCACCTTTTTATATGACGGACATAAGTATAAATTTTCATTTTTTTACAAACAAATGGCACGGAAAACTATGTCAAAATGTTGGTAATCTATTGTCGTGGACGAATGTATTTCAATTTACTTACTACATACATATGTATGTGCATACGTATTGGATTACTATGTCGCCGGCTGTTGGTCATTTTTTTCTCACTTCGAATAGAAAATTATTTCAAAATGAAAGTAAAAATTATCACAATGCCATAATGAAATGATTGAATGAAATGAAAAATAAATAGTGAGTTTGAAGTTACACACATATACATATTAACTAGAGGGGAAGTAATCCCAATATATTTACTTAGTTTTTTAGAAAAAAAAAGATGGTACTTCCCGTACCGGGAATCGAACCCGGGCCTTCCGGGTGAGAGCCGGATATCCTAACCACTAGACAATACGGGATTTTGTTTGTTTGGTGGGGGACAAGATTATTGAATATGATCATGTGGAAATTTATTTTTAGCATGATGCACACATTCTTGGATGTTTGAGTGGTTCTGATGTTGTAGGAATTCTGAAGATGTGGCATCATTTTTATACCATACATTATGAGGTGAAGTGTGTACTAAATTTGAGATTCCAGCTGCAAAACATCGAAATATTCATCGGAGACTCCTTAAAGAATATAAATTCTTCATCATATTAAATTGGACATGCCCGTATGCCTGAGCACAGCATGACTTAACAAAATTAATTGGAACCAGTAAGGAAAGCAGTAAAGTCGGACTGGGCCGACTATATGATACCCTTCACCACTTTGGTTACATATGTATTTTAAAATTGCATGCCAATCGAAGGAAAATACTCATGTTTTTAGGTTGCAACCTGTGATAAATTTAATTTTATTCGGGCAGATTTAGAAAAGTCTGCGTACCATGGGACAAATTTATGGAAAACGATTTAAAGCAAATCTGATGCACGCTTTTCGCTACGCAGCACTGTTAAAAATGTAATTTCAATCAGACACCCGTTCGAAATACATATGGAAGCTATGGCTGCATCTGCACTAATTTCAACAAAACTCAATAACGTCATTCAAGTCTCAATTTTATACGTTGTTTAAAATTTCGTGTTAATCGGACAAACATTAGGAATTTGGTGCACCATTAAGGTAAAATCGGACGAATATATATGTATATGTGGGAGCTATATCGAAGTCTGAACCGATTTTTTCGAAACTTACTAGACTAGACTCAATTCAGTACACTATGCCAAATTTCGTGCAAGTCGATGGACTTTGGACTTTACATAAAATCGGACGAAAATATATATGGGAGCTATATCTGAATCTGAAACGATTTTCACGAAACTTAACAAACATCATTCTAGACTTAATTCAGTACGTTGTGCCAAATTTTGTGCAAATCGAAGTATATATAGGAACTTCCGTGCACCATTCACATAAAATCGGACGAAAATATATATGGAAGATATATCAAAATCTGAACTGATTTTCACGAAATTTAACACACATTATTCTGGACCTTATTCAGTACGCTATGCCAAATTTCATGCAAATTGAAGGATATATAGAGACTTTGGTGCACTATTTACCGTAAATCGGACGAAAATATGTATGGGAGCTAAATCTGAATCTGAAACGATTTTCGCGAAACTTATCGAACAGCATTCTATACTCAAAACAGTACGCTGTGCCAAATTTCGTGCAAATCCAAGGATATATAGGGACTTCCGTGCACTATTCACATAAAATCGGACGAAAATATATATGGAAGCTATATCTAAATCTGAACCGATTTTCACGATATTGAACAACATCGTTCTAGACCTTATTCAGTACGCTATGCCAAATTTCGTGCAAATCGAAGGATATATAAGGACTTTGGTGCACTATTTACCGTAAATCGGACGAAAATATATATGGGAGCTATATCTAAATCTGGATCGATTTTCAGGAAACTTAACACACATCATTCTAGACCTAATTCAGTACGCTGTGCCAAATTTCGTCAAAATCGAAAGTTATATAGGCACTTTAGTACACCATTTACATAAAATCGGACGAAAATACCGATTTTTCCCAATTTCAATAGGGTTCGTCCTTGGGCCAAATAAGTGACCTATGTCAAATTTCATTCAATTCCGATCATAAATGCGACCTGTACTTTGTTTACAATTTAACATGGGCAGACAGATGGACGGACAGACGGACATGCATAAATCGACTTAAAAAGTGATTCTATGCATATTCTCAAAAGGAACCATGTGTCTATCTCGTTTCCTTTTGCCTGTTACAAACATATGCACAAAGACATAATACCCTGTACCACAGTGTGGTGAAGGGTATAAAAAAGAAAATCCTGCAATTGTTAATATAGGGAATTTGAACGTCAGAATTATGGAGTTTAGCAAACAATCAAACCAATAACAGGAGAATACGATTGGACAAATCGGAAAAGAAAGTAAAAAATCTGCTGTATTTTTATGAAGGAGCTCTGGGCGTACGTATGAAGGAGCGTATCTCTTTAAAGCACTTTTTTAATTGAGAAAATGTAATAGAAGCCGATATTTTGGCATATCAAAGATCCATTGAACATGAAATTGCGGACTTGATGACCAAACCGTTACCAAAAGTTCGATTACATTACTTCTTTAATATTCCCAAACAATTAATATTTGTAGTTATATAAATAACCCAAAAATATAAATATTGACCGAACTCCATATACTGGTACCCTATATTATTCGGGAGTTTTGGCACGTATTGCCCATAATTTTTCTCATTTGGCGTTAAATATCAATATCGACAACCCCAATTTTCGGTATATTGAGGGTTTTGCACACGTTTCTCAACACAAGTGGCTGCAATCTTTCTTACTAAAAATTACCGATATTGGTCCATGATCACTAATTTGGGTCTAACTTGATTTTATGTAATTTGAATTCTCATTGGATGGAAAATTATAAATACCGGTTGTGCTTTGGCCATATTCAGCATCTAAAGATCCAGTCTATTTATAAGGATTTTAGTGGTGTCGGGCTCATTTTCCAACCGTAAAGACTATATTAGTTTGGGGAGGAAAAACTCCATTATTTTTATATGAACTATAGGACTTTATTTAACATATTTCGAAATGTCCGATTTGGGCCAAATATGCACCGACTTCGATCATTTCTCCGATTTTATCGACATTTTCGGCGACCGGCCTACCTGTGCGAGGTGCATCTTTAACATCAAAAATTCTAAACCATAACCGATTTCAACAAAACTTAACACACGCCATTCTTTCCCCAATTGCATTCCCTCTGCAAAATTTCGTCTCAATCGGGCATGCATTGGGGGTTTGGTGCATAATTTTCATCGAATTGGACGAAAATATATATAGGAGCTATATCTAAATCTGAACCGATTTAAAGAAAAATTCAAAGACATCAAACTGGACTTAATACAGTACGCTGTGCAACTTTGTATCTCAATCCGACATATCTTGGGAGTTTGGTGTACCATTTACCAAAAATCGGGCGAAACTATATATGGGAGCTATATCTAAATCTGAATCGATTTTCACGAAACTCTGCACTCATCATTCCAGCATCAATTCAGTACGTTATCCCAAATTTCGTGCAAATGGAAAGATATATAGGGACTTTGGTGCACAATTTACATGAAATCGGACGAAACTATATATGGGAGCTATATCTAAATCTGGACAGATTTTCTCGAAACTAGGTACACATCACTCTAGGCTTAATTCAGTACGTTATGCCAAATTTCTTGCAAATCGAAAGATATATAGGGACTTTGGTGCACCATTTACATGAAATCGGACGAAAGTACATATGGGAGTTATATCTAATTCTGGATCGATTTTCACGAAACTTGGCAGACATCATTCTAGGCTCAATCAAACGAAACTCTATCTAAATCTGATTCGATTTTCACGAAACTTAGCACATGTCATTTTAGACTTAATTCAGTACGCTATGTCGAAATGCGTGCAAATCGAATGATTTTCAAGGACTTTGGTGCTCCATTTATCTAAAATCGGCCGAAACTATATATGGGAGCTATATTTAAATCTGAACCGATTTTCATGTAACTTAGCACACATCATTCTAGACTTAATTCAGTAGGCTATACCAAATTTCGTGAACATCGGAAGATATACAGGGACTTTGTTGCACCATTTACATTAAATCGAACGGAAATATATATGGGAGCTATATCTAAATCTGAACGAATTTTTTCCTATTTCTATAGGGTTCGTCCTTGGGCCAAATGAATGAGCTGTGCCAAATTTCATCCAATTCGAATCAAAAATGCGACCTGTACCTTGTGTACAATTTAACACCAACAGACGAACATGCGTAAATTGACTCAGAAAGTGAATCTATGCATATTCTCAAAAGGACTGGTTTTAAACAGTTTTATGGTCGATGTTACGACTGCTAACATGTTGGTCAACTTCGACGATTTCTCCGATTTTATCGACATTTTCGACAACATCAAACATTCCTACCTGTGCGAGGTGCATCTTTAACATCAAAAATTCTAAACCTTAACCGATTTCAATAAAACTTAACACACACCATTCCTTCCTCAATTACATTCCTTGTGCAAAATTTCGTCTCAATCCGACAAACCTTGGGAGTTTGGTGTATCATTTGCCTGAAATCGGACGAAACTATATATGGGAGATATATCTAAATCTCGATCGAATTAAAAAAAAACTTCGCATACATCAAACTGAACCTTACTCAGTACGTTGTGCAAAATGTTGTCTCAATCTGGGAAACCTATGGAGTTTGGTGCACCATTTACTTAAATCGGACGAAAAAATTTTGTCTGAATCGGACAAATATTGGCTTCAATGAAACTTTACACACTCTATCCTAGTTTCAATCCCATACATTGTGCCAAATTTCGTCTGACTAAAATTAGGAGTTTAGTGTAGCATTTACCTAAAATCGGACGAAACTATATATGGAAGCTTTATCTATATCTGATCCGATTTCAATGAAACTTTACACACTCTATCCTAGTCTCAATTCCAAACGTTGTGTCAAATTTGGACACAAGTTGAGAGTTTGGTGTACCAGTTACCTAAAATCGGATGAAACTATATATGGGAGATATAGCTCCCGATTCAATAAAACATAACATACATCAAACTGGACCTAATTAAGTACGCTGTGCAAAATTTTGTGTTAATCAGACAAATATTGGGAGTTTAGTGCACCATTTAGATAAAATCGGACGAAGATATATATATGGCAGCTATATCTAAATCGGTACCGATTTTTCCCAATTTCAATAGGGTTCCTCCTTGGGCAAAACAAATGAGCTGTACCAAATTCCATCCAAATCGGATCATAAATGGGACCTGTACTTTGTTTACAATTTAACATGATTAGACGGACCGACGCACGGAAGGCCATGCATAAATCGACCCAGAAAGTGATTCTATGCATATTTTCAAATTGAACCATGGTCTATCTCGTTCCCTTTTGTCTGTTACAAACATATGCACGAAGACATAATACCCTGTGCCACAGTGTGGTGAATTAATCCCCATTTCCAAACAAAAATCCACAAATTGGGGATAAAACACTCTAAACTTGAACACTGTATAGGATGGTGCTTACATCGATGTGCAAATTGAGTCAATAAAGCTACACAACACATGGTGGTACGTCCCTACCCTTCTAAAATTTTACAAACTTGCCAGTAGTAAAGATTGTCATATCTATACAGGGTGAGATAGAAAAACTACATCATACTTCAGAGTGATGTCATTTCTAAGCCACTCGTCAGAAAGCTGTTAAAATTTGTCCAGTGACAGCTTATTATATTGTTTACAAGCGTACAAAAGCATTTTGGTAAGAATTTTCCAGAAAGCTGTTAAAATTTGTCCAGTGACAGCTTATTATATTGTTTACAAGCGTACAAAAGCATTTTGGTAAGAATTTTCCAGAAAAAAGTTATTCGTGATGGAAGAGAAAGAAAATAGGCTGAAAAGAGCTAAGGAGCATGGATGAAAGTGGTAAACTGCCGAATTTGGTTTTGTTCGATGAAAAAACATTCGTTGTCCACCAGTTTGTAAACAAACAAAATGATCGTGTTTACTTGCCAAAGAGGTCAGCTGAAAATGTGAACCTTCGATTGCCACCAAAACTCAAGCGCCGGCCATGGTGATGGTGTGGGCCGCCATAACAGCCGATGGTAGCTCTTCGCTCGTATTAATCGAATATCATCAGAATAAATGCTGACTATTATCGCGAAAATATTCTTGAGGATGTATTAAAGCCTTGGGCACGCAAACAGTTTGGCCGCAGATCTTGGACATTCCAACAGGACCATCCTGAGTGCGATGGTGGACGCGCCACCCAAGAATGGTTACAAAATGAGGTTCCTCGCTTCATTTCCAGCGCACAATGGCAAGGTTGGCATTAAAAAAATACCAAAGTGTCGATCACCTCAAGCAAGCGCTTCGCCGGGAATGGCCCAAAATACCGTAGAGCAACAATCGGGCAGCGTGTGATGGTTTCATTGGCCGTTTGAAGGCCATAATTCGCGCCAAAGGTGACCAATTCGAACAAATCTAAGCTTATTCTAAAATTTGACGCTATTTCCGACATTTTTGCTTTCATTCAATAAAATTGTAAAAATTATGGGGCTTGACTTTGTTGCAGTTTTTTTATCTCACCCTGTATATGTTTCTGATGAGAGCATTACATACTCACTTAAATAAATCAGTTTTAATTTCCCTTATTTACATACATATTAAAATCGTTCTCTAAATATACTACAGTCGAACTGGCATAAGTCGAATTTTCTTTAGGTCGGAGCACATGCACTAAAGAGGTAAATTGTAATTAATTCCATAACCTTAACGCGATAAAAGTTCGACTGTATATGCATCGAAGCTGTCCTACTTACATCACCAATTAAAATGCCTTAAAATGCCCACAATTAAATTTATAAATTCTTCCCTTCTTTCTCAATGCAACCAAAAAATCCCGGGCCATTTGTCGGATTTTTGTTATTATTTTTTTATCATGGGCATAAAAAAACAGCAAACTCAATCCAATTATCTTTACGATGTGGTGTTCTTCCTTGCTTATTTTCGGTGGATATGAAAAATGTTATGACTTCAATTTACAAACAAACCTGCGATTGAGGAGGAAAAAAAAACGAAAAAAAATTGAAACTGTTACCAATTCACAAAACTGCAAAAATATATCGTTCGCATTTAAACACGCAAGTTGGACGGACGTTTGGCGTCGTATCGGTTTTTTTGTTGACGCTGTCGCTGTCCACATTTTTACATGAGAGTGGATTTCCTCCTAAGTAATCATACATATGTAACCAGGCGTATATGGTTACATGTGTGAGTGTGTGTGCCATACACACATGTATTGGCGCACTTGGACTTGTTAAAGTGGATAACGATACCGAAATCCCTAAAGAACACTCGTTGCGGGGCTTTTTTGTTTTTTTTGCTGTTGTCGCTGTATTACTATCGGCAACAACAACAAGAACGACAACAACATCAATACTCCTCTCTATTCAGGTTCGTTGTGCATTCACGAATGCATATCACAAATGTTGTCGTTGTTGTTGTTGCATTTTCTGGTTTTATACGGATTTGGTTTTGAATACGCCTGCTAGCAGTTAGCCACCCGGGCGGCGTAGATTTTTTTGCTGAGTTCTTCTTCTGCATCTTCTGTTTGCTGTTATTAGTGGGCCATTGTGCCAACTTCCTAACGCTTATCGCCATATAACATGGCCAATGAAGGCGTCATTGGCAGCGGCAGCAGCAACAGAACCGTTCGTGTAGTTCGTGGTAAATGCGAAAGTGGTTTTTCAACGATTTTTCACATGCAAACAAACCGATATAGTGCATGTATGTTGATTTTATAAAAAAAAACTTTCCGTTTTATAGGTTTTTTTTCGTCCAAGTCCCGGAAAGTGCTTTCTCATGTTTGTTTTTATAAAGTTTACACATGATTTTCTGAGATTGGCTGTGTACAGTGGATTGGGGATCGCAATATTTAAGATACAACTTTGAACATACAGTCGAAATCGCTTGCAACGACGGTCAAAGGATAGGTGAAATTGGTTAAGCGTTATAAAAAATGGCAGAACTTCTCTCGGGACTTTTGGGTACAGTCGGTTTAACCGATATTTCGTTATAAACGTTGTCGTTTTAAACGATTTACGTGACTAATACTCATATTGACATTGCAAATGGGATATATCGGTCCACATTTTTTGCATATAGCCCATCTTCGGCATTTCTTAAGATGTTAGCGGAATTTTCGCCACAGACGTGGCTGTAAATTTGTATACAGGGTTTTTGTAGGTTGCCATACACCTATCCCAAAAATATTCAATACTAGCATATACCCGCTACTTCGTGAGCGAATGTGGGATGTATTTAAAACCCTATATCGACCAGTATTAAAATTTTAGAACCATTTAGTACGTATGTTTTCAAATCTACCTCTATATCTCAACCCTACACACCCATTCGGACCGCAACAGAAATCTACCTCTATACTAAATTTGGTGTAATAGTTTACCATTTGTATTCTTGTAATACTTATTTTGAAAAAAAATCGATATGGCTTCACCCAAATCCAAATTGAGTATCAGTTAGTGCTCATTAATATAAATTTCCATAACTACCTACTTTAACAATCATAAGTACGAATTTCCAACACTTCCCAATTACTCCAATCTTAATTCCAAATTTCAGGATTCTATCGGTTCACCTAAATCCAATTTGTATCACATTTAGTACCACTTAGAACACATAAGTAAAATTTTCCATTACTACCTACATCATGCAATCCAATTGAAATCATGAATTAGATAAAATCTTAATTACAATCCAAATAGTATCAAATTTAGTACACAGTAGTACGAATTTCCAAAACTTCCTACTTAACCCAAAACTACACTCCCACAGTGATCATAAATCCAAGTTTCAGGATTCCAACTCTATTGGTTCACCCACAATTCAAATTGTACTAAATTTAATACACAGTAGTACCAATTTCCAAAACTTCCTACATTCCCTAATTCTACACCTCCAGGGTGATCCTAAATCAAAATTTCAGGATTCCAACTCTATCGGTTCACCAACAATTCAAATTGTACCAAATTTAGTACACAGTAGTACCAATTTCCAAAACATCCTACATACTCCAATCCTACACCTCCACAGTGATCCTGAATCAAAATTTCAGGATTCAAACTTTATCGCTTCATCCACAATTTAAATTGTACCGTATATGGTACACTTAGTACAAATTTCTAAAACTTCCTACATACCCCAACCCTACACCCCCACAGTGATCCTGACTCCAAATTTCATGATTCTAGCTCTATTGGTTCACCTAAAAATCAAATTGTACCAAATTTAGTACCATTTAGTACCATTTAGTACCCATAAGTATTATTTTCTTAAACTGAATCCTGACCCTAATCCTACATCCCTATAATGATCCTAACTCCAAACTTCATTGTTCCAGCTCTACCGGTTCACCCAAATCCAAATTGTACCAATTATAGTACGATTTAGAACTTATTGTACACATAAGTAAAGGTTTCCAAAACTACGTACATATCCCAATCCCAACTAGGTACATACGGTAATGTTAATTTCAATTTTCAGGATTCCAGCTCGATTTGTACCTCCAAATCAAATTTGTACCAAATATAGTACTTTTTGTACACATGAGTACACGCTTTCCAAACTCTCCTCATATCAACCGTACTTCTCAACATTAATTTACATTCCAAATTTCAAGTTTTTAGCTCACTCCATTCACATGTTTCGAAATTGTACCAAATTTAGTACATTTTCGTACTTTTCGGATAGTTATAGTTCGAATTTCCAAAAACCCTTTATTACATCTATCCTACATTCAATCAACGACCACCAACATAAATTTCAGAGTTCTAGCTCCACTGGTTCGCCAAATACAAATGGTATCACATTTAGTACTTTTCGTACCGTTTTTCCAAAAACCCATTGGTCCCATTTGGACCAAGAGTGACCCTCACCCAAAATTTCAAGATTCTAGCTTCAGCCGTTTCGTCTGGGCGTTGATGATTCGTTAAATCAGTCAGTCAATCACTTTAATCTTTTATTAGTATAGAAGTAGCTGTAATTTGGTGACAAATATTTTTGCAGAGAAATTTCGATTTCAGTTCATGACATAGCCCTCATATAAAGATCGTGCCTTATTTTTTGGTAGTTTTTACTTTTTAACCGAATTTTCCTACCGATGTGGCTGGAATTTGGCATCCTGTATTTCTTATCAATAGAAAACCTTTTCGGAAAATTTGTTCAATATACGCCCACGCCATTTTCATACAAAATCATATAAAGGATCAACTTAATTTTTGGTTCCTAGTTCATTATCTAACCTGACTAGAGTTGGGCAATCTAGTTCACGAAACGGATCTATCTTTCTCGTGAGGAACTACTTACTTAGCTTGTATGTTCCATAAGCCGAGCTTGATAAAGAATTCCAGGCGCGTCGGTTTTGTAAGCAGCTCTTCCAATTTTTAAACGTTGTCTTCCACTTGATCACCGTCGACGCATATCGCCAATATATCTTTCGGAGAATTTTTGTGCAAGTACCCATGTTTCAGATCCATACACCAGCACGGGTAGTATCCGAGTTATATAAACTCATTCACTACCACGAAGCTGTAGTTTTCAAGTTCCACAGTTGCTTCGAGCCTACTGGACGTCTTGCGCGTTGATACCATCAGCTTGGTCTTCTCGTTATTTACTGCCAGTCTCCTTCTCAATTCATTCAAAGGTGTTACCGCTCGCAGTGTTTGGCCCATTATGTCGATGTCGTCGACGAAGGCAAGTAACATATGCTGTTTGGTGTACAGTAATGCTGGGCAAACATGGGAACTGGTGCCCTATGTTTACATGTATCAATAAGCTCGTTCTCTGCGTTCTCTTTTTATAAGATATTTCATATGGCGGTTTCTCCTTTACTCTCCTCTTTTTGTACATCTCTAGTGTACAGGGTGCCATTTCTGTTCACTTTTGCCTCTCGTATGACCATTTCCAGCAGGATGTTAAAAAGGTCATACGACAAACTGTCACCTTGTCTGAATCCTCGTTCGGTATTAAAGGGCTCCGAGAGGTCCTTTTCGACTTTAACTGCTGACATTGTGTCACTCAAAGTTATCCTGCATACCCGTATTAATTTTGCAGGAATGCCAAACGCACGGATAGGGCTGTCGAATGCGGCTTTATAGTCGACGAATAGGTGGTATGTGTCGATGTGTTTTTCGTGGGTCATTTTCAGGATTTGGCGCAGAGTGAAAATCTGGTCAATGGTGGATTTGCCAGGTCTGAAACCGCATTAGTATGGTCCAATATGGTCAGTCGTTCACACAGTACGCTGGATAGCACTTTATATGCGATGAGAAGGAGACTTATTCCTCTATAGTTGGCACATATCGTCTTGTCTCCTTTTTTGTGCACGGGGCACAGGATGCTGAGGTTCCAATCATTGGGCATGCATTCCTCTAGCCAAATTGTACTAATCAGCTGGTGCATGCTCCTTACCAGCATCTGACCACCAGTCTTGAATAGCTCGGCTTGTAACCCATCGGCACCTGCTGCTTTATTATTCTTCAGCCGATTGATTGGTATTCTGACTTCATCTTGACTAGGTGGTATACACTCTATACCGTCATATATCCACCAGGTTTCCTTCTTCATCTCTACAGGAGGATGTGCCAGCACCAAAGCCTTCGGTTTGTTGTTTTACTTGTTTGTAAAATTTCCAGACTTCATTCTGACTCCTGTACATCTCGTTTTGCTCACGCTCACGCTTTTCTTGTTCTTTCTTCTTTTTTCTGAAAATATGTTTCTACTCTCTCCTTTTCTTCCGATAATTCTCCATCGCATTACGTGTTTCTACTGTCTGCAGTGTTGCCCTATACCCTGCGTTTTTCACATCGGTAGCATTACGACACTCCTGATCATGCCATGGGTTTCTTGATGGTGGTTTTCGGAACCCAAGTGTTGCTTTTGCTGCAGTTCTTAGGGAGTGGGCAATTCTCTGCCATTGTGCTTCTATATTATTATAGGGACAAGGAGTGTTTTCGTCAAGCAAGTTGAGCGGAGTAGGCTTCTGCTATCTGTTGTGTTTGCAACTTTCGACGTCGAGTTTCCGTCTTACATTAGATCGCATCTTTGCTACTACATTAAGACGAGTGCGAACCTTGGCTGCCACAAGGTAATGGTCCGAATCTATATTCGCTCCTCGTATCGATCAAACTTCTAAAACATTGGACGAATGCCTTCGGTCTATCACAACATGATCGATTTGATTTCTCATTGTTCGATCGGGAGAAATCCAAGTGGCCTTGTGTATATCGAGATGCTTGTAACTGGTGCTGCTAACTACCATGTTTCTTATGGCCGCGAATTTTATCAATCTCATGCCGTTGTCTGATGTTTGTTCGTGGAGGCTGAATTTTCCGACGGTGGGGCCAAAATATTTTCCCTTCCGATTTTTGCATTAAAATCTCCTAGCAGAACTTTAATGTCATGGCCAGGACAGCGGTCATATGCTGTTTCTAGGGGCTCGTAAAATATGTCTTTGGTCTGTTCATCTTTATCTTCGGTCGGAGCATGGGCGCAAATGAGACTGTTATAGAAGAACATCGCTTTTATACGGATTATAGAAATTCGCTCATCTACTGGAGTGAATCTGGAGATGAGGTCTTTTATTCTCCTGTTAACCATAAATCCGCAGCCAAATTCATGTCTCGTTTCATGACAGCTATAATACAGGGCGTAATCATCTGATTTACTTACGACCTTTCCATCGCATTACCTGTAAGGCAATAACATCGGCGTTGTACTTCTTAAGTACATCCGCCAAGGCGAAAACTGCGCCTGTTTTGTACAACGTGCGACATTCCAAGTGCAGATTCGTAGTTCGTGGTCCTTTATATGTTTGCGGTGGTCGTCAACATTGCGGGGTTTTGGTTTTCTTTTTCGTTGCTTTTTCATAGTAGGAGGGGGTTTTCCGAGTGTGGGCAACTATCCCGACACCTCAACCCATTATTTATAGTTCTTATGGGTGAACTCGCGGCACATATCTGCTTATATTTACTACTGACTTCGAAACTACTGTGTTTTTCAACTTGTAATACAAAACCAAAATGCCGTGCCATAGTTCGAGTTTGATACTTGTTGTTGTTGCTGTCGATTTTTTTCTCCACTTGTTCATTTTTATATCCATTTACGTGAAACTGTAATGGGTTAACCGCAGATTTTTTGCTCTCCAATATGAATTGATGTTGTAAATCCGTAAGCATGATTGTTATGATTTTGAGTTTTGGACAAGCTTAAGTTATTTGTAACCTAGCAAAATCAGGGCTCAAAAGATTTTGTTGTCGATGATGATGTTGATGATGGGTGGTTATTGAACATTGATTAGAAAATCGCCATTACCAACAGAAGTAGTATTACCATTGCCATCCTCATCATCATCATTATCGATAACATGAACAACTCATTTGATATTTAGGTGGAATACTTCAATCACTCATTTGCAGGTTATCCTAGAAATACAATATCATTACGAAGGAACACACACACATATGTATCCTTGCATGAGCACACACACACTCACTCACTTATCATATTTGACCACTCATCCTATCCTATCATCGTGTTTGGTAATTATTGTGATTTGTATGTCATTTATCCTGATATCCTCGAGTTATATGTAGATACATATGTATCTGTTATGTGGAAATGTGTGTGACTGTATGTGTGTGTGCATAAATTCACACAAAATATGAATTACTTGATTTTGATGATTTGTTAGCCGAGTAGTGGTGTACGCTTAGGTGTCTATGTATTTATATATAAACGCGAATTTCTACACATTTATACTCATACACACATATATGTGTATATGTAGCCAGCCACATGAAAATCCAATTTTCCAGTGATTGATCATACATGTCCACATATCAAGTTCGTGGTTTTGCATCTGTTTTAAGTTTTGTGCAAATAATAATAACAATAATCATCATCATAATTGCATTGGTTATGGAATTTTACCCATCACACCACAAGGCTGGCATCAGGGATGGAAAATTCAGTACAATAGTACTTTTTTCAGTACCTTTTTACCCAAAAAAGTACCGTAGTACCCCCGTGACCATTTCAGTACCATTCCATTCCTTCATTAAACCATGATATATATATTTTGGATTAGAATTATGTTATGGATTTGACCGACAAAAGTATGCAGATAAAAATATTGATGTGATTGCAATATTTCTCTTGAAAAAATGAACAGGTTTACGACTGATCTGTTATGATTAAAATGACAAACATTAAAGTAAGTTAATGAGTTCCAATTTTTTTTTTAAATGGATATGTTTGTCAGATACTCAATTTGACATACTCTGTGCTATCTCTTGAGGTAGGCAAATTGATGACATTCCTAGTCGTCGTGATTACTTCAATAATTTCAAGAGCACTTTGGAACTTAAATTCATGTTAGTTTGGGGTATATTGGTTTCGAGAAAGAGGTAGTGAAATAAAAATTAGTCAATGGCATACATATTCAAATGCAATCGAACGAAGCAAGAATTCTCATATTATTACCATCAAAAAGATACACTAAGTGATATCTTGAAAATCGATCTGAATAATTTTTTTTGTATTTACTTGAAAAAGTACTCTTTTATTAAAAAAGTACTCTTTTGGTACCTTTTCACATTTTTAATTTTCTATCCCTGGCTGGCATACACCAATACACACACACTCATATATGTACCCTAACACACATTGTCTATGATTTTCATTGGGGCTTGCCATCAGACGTGTATACAATTTTAGGGGTTTCCATGGAAACAGCATCAATGCACAATGCTGGGAAATTTTAAATATATTTGAATTAGATTTCATGAAAATGATTTTCAAAAAATATTTTAAGTATAGAAAATTATGTGGATTTTTTAATTTGTTTTTAAAGTATCAAACAAAAAAATAGATTTTTAGAAATAATTATTTTTTAGAGGAAAAACCAATAAGAAAAGTAGTGAAGTCGGAAAATGCCAACTATATGATGCCCTTCACCACTTATGGTATATTCTACATATGTATCCTAACAATTTCATGTCAATGTTCCCTCGAAGGAACACAAACATGCCACTCTGCAACCTATGCTAAATTTAATTTCATTCAGGCAGAGTTATAGTCCTTTGCGTACAATGGGTCAAATTTATGGAAATAGCAACCGCGATACACGCTATTCCGTATGCTGCACTATTAAAAATTTAATCTTAATCAGACACGCGTTCGAAATATATATATGGAAGCTTTAACGGCATTCCAGTCTCAAATTGATACGTTGTGCAAAATTTCGTGTCAATCGGACAAACATCATTGGTTTAGTGCACTATTGACATAAAATCAGATGAAAATATATATGTAAGAGCTATATCTAAATCGGAACCACTTTTCACGAAAATTAGCACACAATATTCTAGGCTCAATTAAGTATGTTGTGCCAAATTTCATGGAAATAGAAGGATATATAGGGACTTATGTGCACAATTTACAACAAATCGGACGAAAATATATATGGGAGCTATATATAAATCTTAACCGATTTTCACGAAACTTGAAAAACATTTTTCTAGACTTAATTCAATACGCTATGCAGAATTTCGAGCAAATCGAAAGATACATAGGGACTTCGGTGCACCATTTACATTAAATCGGATCTATATCTAAATCTGATCCAATTATCACGAAACATAACACACGTCAGTCACGAGTCAATTCAGTACACTGTGCAAAATTTCGTTCAAATCGAAAGTTATATAGGGACTTTGGTACACCATTTTCATTAACTTGGACGAAATTATATATGGGAGCTATATCTAAATCTAAACCAATTTTCACGAAACTTAACACACGTCAGTAAAGACTCAATTCAGTACACTATGCAAAATTTCGAGCAAATCGAAAGATACATAGGGACTTTGGTACACCATTTACATTAAATCGGACGAAAATATATATGGGAGCTATATCTAAATCTGAACCGATTTTTACGAAACTAGGCACACATCATGCCCCATTTACCATAAATGGGACAAAAATATATATGGGAGCTATATCTTAAACTGACACGATTTTTTCCAAACTTGACACACATCATTCAAGACTCAATTCAGTACACAATGTTAGATTTTGAGCAAATCGAAAGGAAAATAGGAGATTTGCTGCACCATTTACATAAAATCGGACAAAACTATATATGGGAGCTATATCATTATCTGGACCGATTTTAACGAAACGTTGCACACATAATTCTCGAATTAATTCAGTACCCTATGCCAAATTTCGTGCAAATCGAAAAATATATAGGGTGAAAATATATATTGGAGCTATATCTAAATCTGAACCGATTTTCTCAAAACTTGACACACATCATTCTAGACTCAAGTCAGTGCACTATGCTAAATTTCGTTCAAATCGAAAGATTTCCAGGAACTTTTATGCACCATTTACATAAAACTGGACAAAGCTATATATGGGAGCTATATCTAAATCTGAACCGATTTGCACGAAACTTAACACACATCATTCTGTGTGTTATAGGGACTTTAGTGCCACTTTTATCTTAAATCGGACGCAACTATATATCTAAATCTGAACTGATTTTCTTCAATTTCAATAGGGTTCGTTGTTGGGCCAAATAAGTGACTTGTGTTTGACCTGTATTTTGTTTACAATTTAACATCTACAGACGGACAGACGGACGCACATGCATAAATCGACTCAGAAAGTGATTCTATGCATATTTTCAAAAGGAACCATGTGTCTATCTCGTTTCCTTTTGCCTGTTACAAACATATGCACAAAGTCATAATACCCTGTACCACAGTGTGGTGAAGGGTATAAATAGGCTTGGATGTAAAAAATATTTTTTTTCAAAGTAATAACAGGCGTGGATTTTAAAAAAATATTAGGTTGGGAAAAATAAATTATTTTTGTATGAACTATAGGACTTTATTTAACATCCTTCGGATTGTTCGATTTGGACCAAATGTGCATCGTTTTGTTGTATAATTTGTTGCCATTATATAGGTAACTTCATAATGCCCCTCTCATAGAAGTCCTGCCTTCTATTTGCAAAAAACTCTAGTAGTCGATTTTCACAATCCTCCCGAGATACCAATTTGTTATCATCAAAGAAATATTGCAATGCAAGAAAAATATGATAATCGCTTGGTGCCAAGTCCGGGCTGTATAGCTGATGCATTTAAACTTTATAACGAGTGGTTTTAACTAAGGCTGAAGTAAGCTCAGTCGTTGCCAGGGTCAACCTAAGGACCCAAAAACTTTAGGGAACCCCCCCCCCCCCCATTCTCGATTTTATTTTTTCAAGATTTTAAATGGGCTGGTAAATCAATACCAATGCTTGTTAAGGTTTGTAAATTTGCACATATATATTTTAAGATTCAAAATAGAAGAAAAATAATTTACAACAAAATGTTGTAATTGTTTTGTTGTTGTTTTTGTAATTAAAGAGAAGTCCTTATTTTTGATGGCGGGCATGATAACTCTTCACTGGAACATCGGATCCAACGGTGTTAGAAAGAGTACATGTCTGGCTCTCGTATGAACTAGGATTACTGACTTCGCTCTATAATTAACAAAATGGCGGACCTTTGAAATAACATTTTTCGAAAATCGCCGACTTTTTGACAAAAAACCATGTTACAAAATAAGGAAGATATTCACCGATTGGCTTTATCCTAGTTCATACGATAGCTATACACTCACAGAGAAACGTGTAAAAATTTGGAAATGATTGGGTTATTAGTTTATCAGTTATCGTGCCCGCCATTCGCTAAAGAGAAAAACGCGTTTAAAGTTTGAGAAGCCCTTTAGCCGTCATTTGATGCTGACACAATAAATCGGCTATATCTTTAAGAGTTCTTGAGATTTTCACATGAAATTTTTTTCTGGTGTTTACAATATGAATAATAGTTTGGATGTGAGATAAGCTTTTATGTGGGAATCTTCTAATCGGTAATGGTAGCTGGGTATGGAGGTCGGACCGTTAATAGCCGGCTAGTTACAGTCGGATTAAAGATATTCGGCTAGCCGATGTCGCCTCGTTGAAGATCGGCTGGCTACAGTCGGCTCGAAGATACTCGGCTAGTTGATGTCGGCTGACTACAGTCGGCTCGGGTTTGTCAGGGTTCGGTTAGTGGTTATTAGTGTGGAGCTAATTATGAGCGAGAAGCTGGCTAAGAGCGAGGAGCTGGCAAAGAGTGGGGAGCTGGCTATGAACGAGGGCGAACCATTGTTAACATTCACCAGTATACGAGACTGTGGACAAGCCACACATCTTCGTTAACGCCCGAGGTCGACCACTTCGGCATGGAAAAGTGGAACATATATCCGTATGGTACTATGAAGTGAATGACAATTATTGTGTACTTCAAGAAAATTGTCTGTTGATTATTGCACTGAAGTTGAAGAATGATACCGGTAATGATACCGGCTTAGGTTTAAAGTGAGACGTTATTCAGTACTAAATATTGAGGTGGGTTGACATTAACTTGGGTAGTGTATAATGTATGAAACGGTCACGTTACAACTTCCCAACCAAGCTCCCGAAGTTTCTCGCGAGTCCTGGTGGAATACGACACCACTGGCTGTCCTTTTGGCCAATTCTGGTTAATTGAAAATGGTTTAAAACAGTTTCATGGTCGATTTTTAGCTCTTGGGCAATGTTACGACTGTGTTTGCAACTTCAGTCATTTCTTTTCCCAACCTAATATGTTAAAATCTCACAAGCATCTCTTGTAGGCTTTCCTTACCGGTTTCCCATTTAAAATTAAATTCATTATAGCAACCTCTATTTAAATGCCCAAACATATATCGTTCGTTTAGCATTTTATCATAATAATAATAATTTTGTGGACTTATTGGTGTGGGTGTGTGTGGGGGTGTTGTTGTACAGCAGTGCATATCCTTGCCATTAATTTTTCTGATGAGTGTGTGATGGCTTCACACTGGCAGTTCCGTAGTAGTAAACAAATATTGAGTAATTATTGTTCAAAATGTGAAAAATCAACAAAAGTTTCAGTTGTATTGATTTTAGATTTTCATTTCGTATATCAATAGCACACTGAATGTTTTAGAGTTTGCATTTAGATGGTTATCTGGTATTGAATCGATAGCTGTACATGGGTTGGGATAGAGAAAATTAAAGTAATTTTTAATGGAAATGGAAACTACAGAGTATAAATCTACATAAATTTATACAGTCTGTTGCAATAAGAATATTAAAATATATTGAGGGGTCCAAATGTGCAGTTTGAAGGTATATATAGTCCGTATTTGTTCATTCACATGAAATGTTAATTAAACCAGTAAGGGAAGTAGTAAAGTCGGACTGAGTCGACTATATGATACCCTTCACCACTTTGGGTATATTCAACATATGTATCCTTAAAGACGTCGATGTTTCGAAGGAAAATTGACATGAAATTCAACGAACTTAAATATGTCTGAACCGACTAACATCAATCCCTACACATGTCATTCTGCAACATATGCTAAATTTTGTAAACCGATTTAAAGCAAACTTGACACACGCTATTCGGTATGCTGCACTGTTTATAGTTTAATCTCAATCAGACACTCATTGATAATTTGGTGTACAATTAACATGAATAAGTCGAAATTATATATGGAAGCTATGCTATATCGATATCTGAACCCATTTCAAGGAAACTTATTAGAAAATAATTTATATTAACTTCAGTACGTTGTGTCAATCGGCTTAGCTATGGATCTTTAGTGCACCATTTACCTCAAATGGGAGCTATATCTAAATCTGAACCGATTTTCGCAAAACTTAGCGCACGTATTTCTAGAATCGAAACTATATATGGGAGCTATATCTAAATTTGAACCTTAGCACACGTCTTTCTAGACTTAATTCAGTACGCTATGCCAAAATTCGTGCAAATCGAAAGATTTTCTGGGACTTTGGTGCACCATTTACATAAAATCGGGCGAAAATATATATGGGAGCTATATCTGAATATGAACCGATTTTCAAACAATTTGGCACACGTCTTTCTAGACTCATGTCAGTACGTTATGCCAAAATTCGTGCAAATCGAAAAATTTTGAGGGACTTTGGTTCTCTATTTGCCAAAATTCGGGCGAAACTATATATGGGAGCTATATCTATATCTCAACCGATTTTCACGAAACTTAGCACTTCTAGACTTAGTCATTCTAGACTTAATTCCGTACGCTATGCTAAAATTCGTGCAAATTGAGAGATTTTGAGGGACTTTGATGCACCATTTACTAAAAATCGGGCGAAACTATATAAGGGAGCTATATCTAAATCTGAACTGATTTTCACGAAACTTAGCACACATCATTCTGGACCTACTTCAGTACCCTATGCCAAATGTCGTCCAAATCGAAAGATATATGGCGACTTTCGTGTCCCATTTACCTTAATCGGACGAGAATATATATGTGAGCTATATCTAAATCTGACCCGATTTTCTCGAAAGTTAACACACATAATACTAGGCTTAATTCAGTACTCTATGCCAAATTTCGTGCAAATCGAGAGATATATAGTGTCTTTGGTGCACCATTTACCTAAAATCGGACAAAACTATATATGGGAGCTATATCTAAATCTGAACCGATTTTCACAAAACTTGGCACACATCATTCTGGACCTAATTCAGTACTCTGTGCCAAATTTCGTCCAAATCGAAAGATATATAGGTACTTTGGTGCCTACAACGGACAAAAATATATATGGGGGCTATATCTAAATCTGAACCGATTTTGCCCAATTTCAATAGGGTTCGTCCTTGGGCCAAATACGTGACTTGTGCCAAATTGCATTCAAATCGGATCATAAATGCGACCTGTACTTTGTTTACAATTTAACATCTACAGACGGACGGACGGACATGCATAAATCGACTCAGAAAGTGATTCTATGCAAATTCTCAAAAGGAACCATGTGTGTATCTCGATTCCTTTTGCCTGTTACAAACATATGCATAAAGACATAATACCCTATACCACAGTGTGGTGAAGGGTATAATAAATTGATGGTAGACATATTTATATTTTTTTTTTTGGGTTAGGTTAGGATATATATTGTATATATAGTCCGTATTTGTCCACATTTTTTCCTATATGGCTAACAACACTTGTTAATGATTTTTCGATATCCAATTGTGTGTAAAGTTTCAATTAATTGTAATAGACATAGAGTTTTTATTTAAACCCAAATATGATATTCTCATACCCCCACCAAAAAAATAATACTACAACAACCATTCAAGGGCAGCTGCTCGAATAGACAACATAACAATTTTATTCCTTTTTGTCAGCCACACATCTCGCAATCAAAAAAAAAAAAAAAAAAAAAACAACAAGGAATCTAACCAAAATGAAAATCAAAAGTGAAAATGAATTTTTAATCGTTTCACAACAACCCAAACAAGGGACAAGGCTAACAACAACAACAGCAACAAAAACTCCCGAACATGAAATGAAAATCAAATATTCCCCAACATAATCGAATTAATTTGGATATTGACATTCGAATTGGGAGTGGAGACAAAATAAATATTTATTTTGATTTTAAAAAGGCGAAGGCAAATAAGGTTGGCAATGGAGTCCTTGCTGTCATTATTTTTATTTTGGGAAAGTGGATGTCTGTGTATTCGTTTGTGTTGTGATGGATGCTGAGGTTTATAACGGATATATGCTGTTTTAATAGCATATATCCGGCGAGGAAAAAAATTAACGCACATCACACAATTTTACGACAGGTGTGAAAATAAATTAAAAATTGGAAATTGCAATTGGTCGTAGAACAACAAAAACAAAATAATAATGTGATTTTGTTTGTTTATTAAACATGTCCTGGCGAATTTGAAGAGATATATTTGATTTTCATTTATGTATATATATTCCATTGGGTAAATTTGATTTTTGTTTTATTTTAGAAATTATATACAGTGCGCTATTCAAAGGCCGTTGCCAAAAAATGAAAACAAAGAAATTACAGGTTATTATTAACAAATTTAAACCTGTAAGGTATGTACCACATTCGGACGGACCCGACTGAATCATTGACATGAAATTGGACAAAATTGCTTATGTAACACATAAATGAATCGATTTCAACCGATCCATACAAATGATTTTCGGTAATCTAGGCAAAAATTTTATTTACATGAAATCAGAATAAGTATATATGACCGATTTGAAGCAAATGTGCTCTTTCGAAAAATCTACCCCCATCAATTTACAATTGATATTTGAAACTTTGTTACACTGGGAGATTTTTTCGAAGTTACTATGTTTTAACATTTAGCACGTTAGTCCTCATACTTACTTAGCTGGCTTGTGACAGAATTTTCTTTCCATAAGCCTTAGAAAAGATTTCCAGGTGCGTCGGCCTTTTGCGCAGTTTTTCCAATTTGAAAGACCATGTTCGACAATGTTGTCTTCCACTTAATCTTTCTATCTAATTCGTGACCTTTCCCTTCTGCATAAACCATCAACTGGTTCGATTTTATATGCCTTTTGAGCTTCGGCATCTTCATCCATTCTCATAATATGGCCTAGCCAACGTAGTTACTGCAGCTCGATATGTCTAACAATGCTGATGTCCGAGAATAGCTGGGACGATTCATGGTTCATTCGACGGCGATATTTACCGTCAACGCAGATCGACCCATAGATCTTTCGGAGAATTTTTCTCCCAAACACTCCAAGAGCTGCCTCATCCATATAACAGCACGGGTATTATCAGCGTCTTGTAAAGTGTGAGTTTGGTCTGGCGGTCTTGTTTCTAAATTGCTTACTTAGACCATAGTAGCATCTGTTAGCCATTACAATCCTTCTCCGAATTTCAAAATTGATAACATTCGTTTTATTTATGGCGGTACCAAGGTAAATAAAATCTTTAACTACCTCGAAGCTGTAGTTATTAAGTTCCACAGTTGGTTCGAGTCTACTGGACGTCTTGCGCGTTGGTGCCATCAGCTTGGTCTTCTCGCCGTTCACTGCCAGACCTACTTTGGTAGAGTCTTTTCAATTTGTTCAAAGGTGACTGTTATTGCACTCAATGTTCGACCCATTATATCGAATCCTCGTTCGGTATTAAAGGGCTCCGAGAGGGTTTTTCAGATTTTATCTGCTGATATTGTGTCAGTTAATCTGCATATTATTTTTGCAGGAATGCCAAACACAGACTTGGCTTTACACGCCTCTGAACGGATAGGGCTGTCGAATACGGCCTTATAGTCGACGATGTGTGTCGATGTGGTTTTCGTGGGTCTTTTCCAGGATCTGGCGCAGAGTGAAAATCTGGTCAATGGTGGATTTGCCAGGTCTGAACCCGAAGTAATGACTAATGCATTGTAGCATTACGGCACTCCTGATCGTACCACGGGTTTCTTGGTGGTGGTTTTTGGTACCCAAGTGTTGCTTTTGCTACAGTTTGTATGGAGTGGGCAATTCTTTGCAATTGTGCTTCTATGTTATTATCGGGACAAGGAGTGCTTTCGTCAAGCACGCGGGTAAGTTGAGCGTTGTAGGCTTCTACTATCTGTTGTGTTCGCAACATTTCGAAGTCGAGTTTCAGTGTTGTGTTAGATCGCACCTTTGCTGCAACATTAAGATTAAGACTGCGAACCTTGGCTGCTATAAGGTAGTGGTCCCAATCGATATTCGATCTTCGGATCGATCGAACGTCTAAAACACTGGATGAATGCCTTCTGTCTATCACAACAAGATCGATTTGATATCTCGTAGTTCGATCGGGAGAAATCCAGGTATATCGAGATGCTTGAATCTGGAGCTGCTAATTACTATGTTATTTGCTGCCGCAACGTCAATCAACCTAATGTCGTTGTCTGATGTTTCTTCATGAAGGCAGAGTTTTCCGACAGTGGGGACAAACATATTTTCCCTTCCGATTTTTGCATTAAAATATCCTAGCAGAATTTTAATGTCGTGACCAGGGCAGCGGTCATATGCAGTTTCTAGGCGCTCGTAAAAAATGTCTTTGGTCTGTTCATCTTTGTCTTCCGTCGGAGCATGGGCGCAAATAAGAGTGATGTAGAAGAACTTTATAAGGATTATAGCAATTCTGGACTGAATCTGGAGACGTAGTCTTTTATTCTCCTATTAACCATAAATCCGCAGCCAAATTCACGTCTCGTTTCATGGCAGCTACAATACAGGGCGTAATCATCTGATTTACTTACGCCAGTCTCTTTCCATCGCATTTCCTGTTAGGCAATAATATCGGCTTTGTACTTCTTGAGTTCAGCCGCCAAAGCGAAAACTACGCCTGTTCTGTACAACGTGCTCACATTCCAAGTGCAGATTCGCAGATCGTGGGGCGGTCGTCAACATTGCGGGGTTTGGTATTCCTTTTTGTTGCTTTTTCATAGAATTGGGTTTTTCCGAGTGTGGGCAACTAACCCGACGCTTCAACCCATTTTTTATAGATCTTATGGCACATATCATGGCAAGATCGTTTAAAAATTTTACCCAGAATAATAGTATACTTTATAAGGTCGGAAATGAAAAATTCAATAAGTTACAAAAGGATGGACAAAATTAATATACCCTCCATACTATAGTGGATCGTAGATCTTACGCCATTGATATAGAAATGTCCCAAGACAGTTAGTAAATCGAACACTCGATGAAAAAAATCGTCTCCAGATTGCCTAAAGTATGCTCTATATATACAAAATGACAAATCCAAAATACCCCAACTCAGGCGGGTTCTGAAGAAGCCAATTGGTCGAACCCCGATTGGTCGATTGGGTTTTTAAATACCCAACGCAAAACTCGGATATGCTGATAGAAAGCTGAAAATTTGCAACGCAACTTCTACGACCTGATATATGATTTTACCGACGGCAGATGCGGAAGCATAGGTTCATGCATGAGCAGGTCAAAAGTCAAATATGTCCTTGGCGTATGTGTGGATTTCAAAAGGCAATTGAATCCTTTTAAGGTATTCACAAGTTTGTCAGAGTTTCGGTACATATCATATATGGAGGCTGTGCAATTTATGGTTCGGCTGTTTAGAACTTGAAGCTTCTTTAGTGTCGGCGGGCCGTGTCGTCCACACAGGCATTGCAAGTTGCTGTTGTAATCGTGCCGCTACATCTTGTACAAAGCATAAGCGGGGATTGCATTTTAATAAACACTCGAGCCTTTTAACCTGGAGGGCAGTGATAATAAGGCGTACAATACAATCCTTCAGGGTAGAGGACTGACGTAACGATCGCACTGAACCAACCAGGCTTTGGCTTTAGCTTAAGTACTTGATTTCTACTGACGGTTATCGTTCTCTCAAAGCATTTTTACATAGAAATGGTCCGTCCTAAATGGTTTTATATGGGTGTGGGATGACCGAAGACTAGAATCATATATTGACGAAATGCTGTTTCTACAATGTCAAATAAAAAGTTCAGACTTCTACATTTAATACCTTTTTATTATTTTGTTTTATTAATTCTAAAAAATAATAGAAAAACTAATAGAAACATGTCAATAAAAAATGTAGTTTTATTAGCTAATCAATTTTTATGATTGCAATATCAACAACAAATATAAAATTCATTCAATCAATTAAGTAATATTCCATATTCGCGTATCAATTTGACCAACAATGTTGTCGTTCGTTGATGGTCCGTTATGAACCCCCATATATTTTGTTTTTGACCGCAAAAACCAAAGAACAAATATTGCTTTTATACCACTTGCATAAATTAAAATTTACTTTTTCATATATGCACATATTTTAACAGTGAAGGGCTACTCTGCACACCACCCACCCCTCTCCTTTCCTACGATTGGTGTCTGCCGAAAAAAATGTTTGTCATTTATTGATTGAAAATCAAACAAAAACATCAGCAGAAAAAATCCCAACTTTGCACACAGTCAATCTTCAACTCCATGTGATGCTGCTGCTGCTGTCGATGATGTTGGTGATGATGATACCCGGCCCAGGGACCAATCTATCCGAACATAACGTAAATGAAATGTGAACGTACAAGATTGTGTACTCAATTAACAGAAAACTAAATATTTACTTATAAATTTTCACTTAACTGGACTTTAGTGCTCTCGCCAGTGATAGAGAGAGAGCGAGAGAGTGAGTGAGTGGTAGTACGACTCCATAACGTTGTTGTATGAATGACAATTCATATCAGGGATGGAAAATGAAAAATGTGAAAAGGTACCAAAAGAGTACTTTTTTAATAAAATAGTACCTTTTTCAAGAAAATACAAAAAAACATTTTAATCAGTTTCATAAAGATCGATTTTCATGATATCACTTAGTGTATCTTTCTGATGGTAATAATATGAGAATTATTGCTTCTTTCGATTGTATTTGAATATGTATGCTATAGACTAATTTTAGCTGCACTACCTATTTCTCGAAAGCTAATATACCCCAAACTATCATGAATTTCAGTTCCAAACTGCTCTTGAAATTATTGAAGTAATCACGACTACTAGGAATGTTATCAATTTGCCTACCTCAGGACATAGAATAGAGTATGCCAAATTGAGTATGTTTGTAAGATACCATTTAAAACCAGTGAGCGGAGCAGTATAGTCGGACGGGGCCGACCATACGAAACCCTACACAACTACCACGAACTCTAACATTCAGAGGATATTTATTCCGAGTCTGAGTAATATTTCCTGATATTTGCCCCCTCTTGCCCGATTAGAGGCCAACAACACCTCTTCCTTACTTTTTCGAATATTCAGTACAGTCCTTCTAATTACTTGTCCAGATTAGCTTCACGGTGGGTTGTGTTGCGATTTTCGGATTATACTCGACTCGAAAACACACAAAAAATTAAGTTTTCGGCCCATTTCATCCCAATATTATTATCTGATCATCACCGAAAATTATAGACGTTATCCTTGACCACACCTGGACCCACGTGGAAAATTTCAAAGCGTTCCGCGCTATATTTCCGCCTCTAGTGTGGTAATGGGTTACAAAATAGTATCTGAATACGTAAGCACCTGTAAATATTTGACTGTAACTCCCACATCTGAGTAGATACATCACTATATTTGGTATCAAGTTAAAGGCCAACCATTCCCCTTGGATATGCTATCAACTCCTCGGGTCTACATCCTCCAGGAGTAAATATATATGCCATAGAATACAAATTTTGTCATTTTTCACACAAAAGTCAGGGTCCATTTGACCCGCTAAATATTGACCGATCTTTATCAAAACATGCATGCTTATTCTCTGGCCCGAGCCCCTTCTCCATGCAAAAACTCGCGGTGTTTGGGCCATAATTGCGGCCTCTGGAGCGACCAGAAAAACCGACAAAAATAATGTTTTTGGTCCATTTCATCCCCTAAATATTAACCGATCTTTCCCAAAAACAATAGGGGTCTTCATTGGCCAGAACCCATCCTACATGCAAAATTTCGTGAAGATTGGTCCATAACTGTGGCCTGTATCGTGTTTACAAATTATAATGGACAGACGGACGGACGGACACACATGTCTAGATCGACTCAGCTAGTCGAGATATGGCGATCGGTATACTTAAAGGTCTAGGACCAATATTTCGCGGCGTTACAAACATTTGGGGCTGCACAAAGCTATAATACCCTGACAACATAGTTGTGTAGGGTATAAAAATTGGAACTCATAATTAATGTTTGTAATTTTAATCATAACTGAATAGTTATCATCCGTAAACCTGTTCATTTTTTCAAGAGAAATATTGCAATCAGATCAATATCTTTATATGCATACTTTTGTCGGTCATATCCATAACAAATTCTAATCCAAAACATATATATATATATATATATATATCATGGTTTAATGAAGGATTGGAATGGTACTGAAATGGTCACGGGGGTACTACGGTACTTTTTTGGGTAAAAAGGTACTGAAAAAAGTACTATTGTACTGAATTTTCCATCCCTGATTCATATACATTTGACCATGGATCCATTTTTGCTTGTATTTGTATTATTGCGACAAATGACAAATGTGTGGGTGTGGGTGTGTGTTTGTGAGGAGATATGTGGAGGTATTTTAATATTTACTGACCAGTTGCCATACAATGGAGATGCAGGGAGAGAGGGTGAATTTGGCCAAGTAATCAATTCGAATTTTTATTACAAATGATGAGGATGACGACGACAACGATGACACTGATGTTCATGATAATGTTCATGATATTGCATTACGACGAATTTGATGTTCGATGGTTCGGCTCTCCATAACAATCACAGTGTGGTAGCGATGATTTTTGAATCCGTATGCCAATGGGAGCTAAAATTGCAAATATAAGCAAACTTACAATCATACAAATATACCGAGACACATAAATGTAATTTGAAATATACTCGAACTAAAACAAATAATATATTCCACAAATAAACACACACAGAGAAAGACATATGCAACCATAAAATTGTTATATGTAGTTGTGTAGTTTTAAATGGGAAAAGCGAGGGTCTAGTGGAATCCGGAATTCCACTGAAGTGACATTTGATAGTGAGTATTTGTCCGAAAATTATTTTCTACGGTCTATCCTTAGGCGTGGATTTTTTAAACATTATTTTCTATGGTCTATCCTTGGGCGTGGATTTTTTAAACATTATTTTCTAGGGTCTATCCTTAGGCGTGGATTTTTTAAACATTATTTTCTATGGTCTATCCTTAGGCGTGGATTTTTTAAACATTATTTTCTATGGTCTCTCCTTAGGCGTGGATTTTTTAAACATTTTTTGCTATGGTCTATCCTTAGGCGTGGATTTTTTAAACATTATTTTCTATGGTCTATCCTTAGGCGTGGATTTTTTAAACATTATTTTCTATGGTCTATCCTTAGGCGTGGATTTTTTAAACATTATTTTCTATGGTCTATCCTTAGGCGTGGATTTTTTAAACATTATTTGCTATGGTCTATCCTTAGGCGTGGATTTTTTAAACATTATTTTTGAGGCATATACCAAGGCGTGGATTTTTTAAACATTATTTTCTATGGTCTATCCTTAGGCGTGGATTTTTTAAACATAATTTTCTATGGTCTATCCTTAGGCGTGGATTTTTTAAACATAATTTTCTATGGTCTATCCTTAGGCGTGGATTTTTTAAACATTATTTTCTATGGTCTATCCTTAGGCGTGGATTTTTTAAACATTATTTTCTATGGTCTATCCTTAGGCGTGGATTTTTTAAACATTATTTGCTATGGTCTATCCTTAGGCGTGGATTTTTTAAACATTATTTGCTATGGTCTATCCTTAGGCGTGGATTTTTTAAACATTATTTTCTATGGTCTATCCTTAGGCGTGGATTTTTTAAACATTATTTTTCATGGCCTATCCAAAGGCGTGGATTTTTTAAACATTATTTTCTATGGTCTATCCTTAGGCGTGGATTTTTTAAATATTATTTTCTATTGTCTATCCTTAGGCGTGGATTTTTTAAACATTATTTTCTATGGTCTATCCTTAGGCGTGGATTTTTTAAACATTATTTTCTATGGTCTATCCTTAGGCGTGGATTTTTTAAACATTATTTTCTATGGTCTATCCTTAGGCGTGGATTTTTTAAACATTATTTTCTATGGTCTATCCTTAGGCGTGGATTTTTTAAACATTATTTTCTATGGTCTATCCTTAGGCGTGGATTTTTTAAACATTATTTTCTATGGTCTATCCTTAGGCGTGGATTTTTTAAACATTATTTTCTATGGTCTATCCTTAGGCGTGGATTTTTTAAACATTATTTTCTATGGTCTATCCTTAGGCGTGGATTTTTTAAAAATATATTTTCTATAGTCTATCCTTAGGCGTGGATTTTTTAAACATTATTTTCTATGGTCTATCCTTAGGCGTGGATTTTTTAAACATTATTTTCTATGGTCTATCCTTAGGCGTGGATTTTTTAAACATTATTTTCTATGGTCTATCCTTAGGCGTGGATTTTTTAAACATTATTTTCTATGGTCTATCCTTAGGCGTGGATTTTTTAAACATTATTTTCTATGGTCTATCCTTAGGCGTGGATTTTTTAAACATTATTTTCTATGGTCTATCCTTAGGCGTGGATTTTTTAAACATTATTTTCTATGGTCTATCCTTAGGCGTGGATTTTTTAAACATTATTTTCTATGGTCTATCCTTAGGCGTGGATTTTTAAAAATTAAAAAAAAATGAAATTAGGCATAGAAGTCGAAGTCTTTCTTCAAGTCAACCCAATGCATCGGACCCATGGCGTATACATGGTGACAGCACTTATACGCCCCCATGCCTTATATAAAGAAATTCAGTTTTTTAAAAACTTCTCCCTATACCGACGTACCTTTAAAGTGGCCACAGTAAATTTTTGTTTGTCTATTTTCAATTGTAAGTGAACCCTTTCACAAAAAGAGTAAACATGGAAACAACTCCACACCATCGCACACACACATACACACAAATTTCTATTCCAGTTGGAGATCCATGAGAGTATGGTATTTCAAACCTCTGTCTGTCATATTGACAGCCCGCATTAAGTGTATGGCAAATGGTAACCCGAAAAACAAAACACAGACACAAATATAAATAGTCCGAGTAATAAACAAACTGGACACAAATATATGTGTACGTATGTGGACATAGTCAGCAGGAACGTATTTGTGGTAGCAGGATACGTAACAGCAAACCAGCATATGACCAATGACAACAACAACAGCAATCAAACGTTGTCAGATGATGCAGTAAATATAAACTGTGTGAAAGGTTATATTCATGGCAATAATGTATTAGGGTGGAGTGGAGGGTTGTTGATTTGATTGTTGGACGGTTGGTAATATAAATAGAGTTAGGGTTACAAGAGATCCAATATTGAAGGTTGCAGCCGATTTTCAAACAGATTTTACTGTAATTTGGCTACCAGGTTCTTGGAGGGTGAATAAAATTTTGCAAAAAAATCCATATAGGTCCAGGTTTATATTCAAGTCCTGCCATATGAAGGTCCAGTCCCATTTAGGTATTTTGGTAAATACTGTAGACACCAAAAAAAATTCGAAATAGGTCCACGTTTTGACATAGACAAATATGAAGGTCCTGTTCCATTTTAGGTATTTTAAGAATCCTCTGCGAATTTTCCAACCTAAGTGGCTGTAATTTAGCATTCAGTCAGTATCGTTCCCGACAAGATTAACTTATTATGATGGCCCATGCCACATTTTGTAATCCAAGTGGCTATAATGTGGCATTTTAGATTCTCCATTCTTAAAGGGCCTCTTCGCCAAAAATGTTCAGTATAGATCCATATTTTGTCATAGCCCCATATACATTTCCCAGCCCATTTCAGTTATTTTGATGATCCTAACAACATCAGCACATCGGAAGGTTAGTCGATATTCGACATATCCGACATCTTTATTGTCCGAGTGTTGTTAATCCCGTTTTTATTTATATCATTTTCGTTTATTTTTCTTCTGTTTATAATCGTCGACTTTCTACATAAGAGTAAAAATGTCCAAAATCCCCGACTTCACTTTGCAGATTTTGAAGTTATTTTTGTTTTCTTGTTGTTTTTGTCTGAACCTGATGGTGTTCCAGTCAATGTTTTGGCTTATTTTTCTTGTTTATTGTCTGCAGTTAGTTGGCCAGCCAAATATCTAAACGTCAGATAACTAAACGCAACTACATTCGAGATAGGAATATACATATGTGTATACAATCACCCATTCTTAAATATATATTTCCATACACCATCCATTGCAGTAAAAACAAATACTAAAACCCACAGACACACACACGCACACATTTCTAAATAAACGGATATACTATGGCCACATGTCTATTTCCGGTTGAGTGCCATGAAATAAAGTGAAATTCAGTTAAAAATCATCGCGTACAAATGATAGAGGTGTATATGTCTAAACATATACACACAAACAAACATTGCTGTAAATATATATATATTAGGTGTTTTATAGGGGTTAAAGCGTATGAGCAATTTTGGAAAAACTAATCTAAATATTGGACTAGGCGACAATGAAAGTTTAATACCAGTATATTGTATGTGTACCACTTTAGTTATATGAGGGACATTTGTTCAGGCAACATTGAGAAGTGGACAACCACGGTATACACTTTTGTCAGTCCAGGTCCAATTTGTGGTTTGAAATCTATTCTGAGAAAACAGAATATGTTTTGGTATATGTATAGGT